>NC_143478.1:71357383-71662511 GCF_027475165.1 Benincasa hispida
GGTAAAATGAATAAAAGATCTTTTTCTGGAAAAGGTCTTAAAGCCAAAGAACCCTTGAAGCTAGTACATTCAGACCTTTGTGGTCCAATGAATGTTGAAGTTAGAGGAGGGTATAAATATTTCATCGATCATTATTCAAGGTATGGCTACATTTACCTAATGCATCATAAGTCCAAAACACTTGAAAAGTTCAAGGAATATAAGGCTGGGGTTGAGAACCAATTAGGTAAAAGGCTTAAAACACTTAGATTAGATTGAAATGCTGAGTATATAGACTTGAAATTTCAGGACTATTTGATAGAATACGGAATCTAGTCACAACTCACAATACCTAGCATACCACAACAAAATGGTGTGGTAGAAAGGTGAAATAGAACCTTGTTAGACATGGTTCATTCTATGATAAGTTATACCCAGTTATCAAGTTCTTTTTGGGGTTATGCAGTTCAGACTATAGTATTTTGAACATGGTTCCCTCGAAAAGTGTTTCTAAACCACCTTGCGAGCTATGGAGAGGATGTAAAGGTGGTTTACGTCACATCAGAATCTGGGGATGCCCAACACATATGTTGGTGCAAAATCCTAAAAAGTTGGAACATCGTTCAAAGGTATGTCTATTTTTAGGTCACCCTAAAGAGACAAAAGGTGGTTTCTTTTATGATCCTTAGGAAGATAAAGTATTTGTAATGACAAATGCAACTTTCCTAGAGGAAGACCACATCAAGAATCACTAACCTCGCATTAGGCTAGTAATAGATGAAATAACTAGAGAAACGACAAGGGCATCAACAAGAGTTGTAGATCGCGAAAATCCATCAACAAGAGTTGTTGATGAAACTGGTACTCCATGTCATTCTCAAGAGTTGAGAGTGCCTCGACGTAGTAGGAGGGTTGTGCAACAACCTGATCGATACATGGGTTTAATTAAAACTCAAGTCATTATACCCGATGATGGTTTAGAGGATCAATTAACTTTCAAACAAGCAATAGAAGATGTGGATAAAGAACAGTGGGTTAAAGCCATGGATCTTAAAATGGAGTTTATGTACTTCAATTCAGTCTGGGATCTTGTAGATCCACTAGAATGGGTAAAACCCATCGGTTGTAAGTGGATTTACAAAAGAAAATGAGACCAAGCTGGAAAGGTATAAACCTACAAATTTAGGCTTGTGGTAAAATGGTTTATCCAAAGAGAGGGGGTGGACTATGAAGAAACCTTGTGGACTATGAAGAAACCTTCTCTCCAGTTGCCATGATAAATATATTAGAATACTCATGTCCATATCTACATTTTATGATTATGAAATCTAGCAAATGGATGTCAAGACAGCCTTCCTAAATGGCTATCTTGAGGAGAGTATCTATATGTCTCAACTAGAAGGATTTATTAAACGGGGTCAAGAGCAAAAGGTTTGCATACTTAATCGGTCCATTTATGGATTGAAATAAGCGTTTCGATCCTGGAATATAAGATTTTACACTGCGATCATATCTTATGGCTTTAACCAAAATGTTGACTAGCCTTGTGTTTACAAGAAAATCTTAACAAAACTGTTGCTTTTCTGGTTCTGTATGTTGATGATATTCTACTCGTAGAAATGAAGTAGAATTTCTAGCTGACGTCAAGAGATGGCTTGCTACGCAATTCCAAATGAGAGATTTGGGTGAAGTGCAATATGTTCTTAGGATCCAAATAATTTGAAACCGAAAAAACAGAACTTTAGCATTATCTTAGGCATCTTATATAGACAAGATATTGTCTAGATATAAAATGAAAAATTCCAAGAAAAGAATGTTGCCTTTCACACATGGAATTCATCTGTCTAAGGAACAAAGTCCTAAGACACCTCAAGATGTTGAGGTTATGAAACGAATTCCATGTGCATGAGCAGTAGGGAGCTTATTGTATGCCATGTTGTGTACTCATCCTGACATATGCTATGCAGTCAAAATAGTCAGCAGATTTCAATCCAATCCAGGATATGATCTTAAACTGCCATTAAGAACATCCTCAAGTATCTTCGGAGAACGAGAAATTATATGCTCGTGTATGGTGCTAAGGATTTAATCCTTACTAGATACACTGATTCTGACTTCAAAGCCGATATTGATTCAAGGAATTCAACTTCCGGGTTAGTATTCACTTTAAATGGAGGAGCAATAGTATGAAAGAGTACCAAGCAAAGTTGTATTGTTGACTCCATAATGGAAGCTGAGTATGTAGCTGCAAGTGAAGCAGCAAAAGAAGCAGTATCGCTCAGAAAGTTCCTAACTAACTTGGAATTGGTTCCAAATATGCACCTACCTGTCACTTTATATTGTGATAACAGTGGAGCAGTTGCAAACTCAAAGGAACCTAGAAGCTATAAACGTGGAAAGCACATCGAACGAAAGTACCATCTTATTAGGGAGATTATATATAGAGGAAACGTGATTGTCACGCAAATAGCCTCACAAAGATAAATTAGCTGATCCATTTACAAAGGCCCTCTTGGCTAAATTGTTCGAGGGTCACCAAGTGAGACTAGGACTACGAGATACTTTCTACTAAGGTAACTGGAAGAAATAATGGGTATCTGATGCCCTAGTTTATTGTATTTATTCTTTTTGTTTTCTCTAATTGAACTCAACATTGTATATATTAATGAAGGAACTCTAGTGAGGAGATCGTTGAGCGGAAGCGGATCGTCCAAATTTCATTAATTATTGAAAACTAAAACTTATAGTAAACATACAAGAAGATATGCATTTACATTTAACTACAACATGCTTTTTACACAAAAAGGGTTCCAAGATACATTACCTTTAAATACCTTTCTTCTTCACATAACCTCTCTCGAACATTCACGAACCAATAACTTCTTAAAGACCTTCTTCAAGATTTTCTTGAACAGTAACCCAGACACTACCACAAAGAGACCTTGATATTCTCAGGATGAGAACCCAGGAGTGGTGGACTCTGACTATTTTGGTTAGGAGGAATAGTTTGGGTGGAGGAAGAAGAAGATTGAGAAAGCTCTCAAGAAATCGAGAACACAGAAGCTTTCTCAATCGTTCAATAATTGCAAATCGTTTAAGGAAGAAGAAAAACAAAAATTTTCTTTTGTTCCTTTTACTATAAAATAATAACTATCCACGAAGGTGGTCGGAGAGAAAAGATGGGAAGCTATTATTCAAATAATAATAAAATAATATAAATAAATATGATAACTAACTTATCATATTATATTTATATTAAGTTATATATTATATCAAATATAACGTATAACCTATAATTTTAATATTGTATCACATACAATATAAACTATATTTTCTTTTCTCTATTTTATGGAATTTAATATAAATCATATTTATATTAAATTTAGCAACTATGAGTCACATTCATAGAAATATATTTGAATCTCATTCAAATATTTTTCTCCTTTTAAACCATAATGTATCAAATACATTATGATAATTATATCATATATAATTGAAACAATTTAATTATATCATATATAATTAAATTCCTCTTATTAATTTAAATTAATTTAAAAATTGATTCTCTATTAAATTCTTTTAAGCTACCAAGGGGACTTTATGGACCTATAGCTTAAAGCTCCAACAATACATGAATAATTTAATTAAACTCTTTAATTACATTAATCACCATTCGTTAACTATCGGGCACTCTACTAAAAATCAACAACTACACTTTTCGCACTACAGATATATTTCTGTGTCCATTGGATATAATCAATCAACAGTACGATGGCCCTTCACAAATTGCTCGTAAGTACAGCTGGGCCAAATTACCGTTTTACCCTTGTAGTTATATCTAACTTCTTAAATACCATTGATTTCTCTAATGAACAATATATCATAGTCCTACTCTGACTAAACCCCTCTCGGGCCAGGAGAGGATGTGGCACCACATTGTTCAAGACCCGGAATCAACCTTTAAGGGAGCAATTTAACTACTTACCCCTACTTCAAAGAAAAGGTGAATTCCATCTTGTGTAGCCGTGTTCCCAAAATGGTAGGCTTGTTGAGTCAACGATCTGACCACTCTCACCCATACAAATCAAAGAATCGCCCTCACAGGCGGAAGTTCATAACTCACTCAGGATTCAGGTCATGTTACCTATGGTCATCTTAGTGAAATGAAAATCTCTATTATGAAAGGTGTTATAAAACATTTCATGGTCTGGTCTTATACAAACTTCTTTGTATAAAATATCCCCGCTTGCATGTCTAATACATAAATGATTAGGATCAGATCATTTGTAGCACTTTACAACAATTGTAACACCTACAAAGCGGGCCATACTTGTAGTGTCACCAGGATAAGATACCCAACCTTATCCATCTATACAAACCATTTAGGTTATCACTTAAACATGATTCACCTGTATGCCTCCACATACATTTTCAAGTTACAATCATAGCCTTGGATGTTAGTTTATTGGTTTATGGTTAATGCAACTAAAATATCACATATTTTATAGACAAAGTGAATAAAATATCATATATTTTATTAATCAAATAGGAGTTTGTTCATACAATGTTTACAAACTATAGAACCCTACGAGATTGAAGGCATCAACCCCAACAATTTATCCACTGGAATTTTAGTCCACGTGGGAGTTTGTTAGGTTGTATGTCCTAAAACTCGCTATTTGTAGAGTAAACATTTTCTATTATCAATAAAGATGTTATTTCAATAAAGTTGTTATTGAATTTGTAAATTGCACTTGTAAGGATTAAATCCAATAAGCTAAGATCCATGACTATTATTTGAATACTTGAACTTTATGTGGAGACATAAAAGTAGATCAGGTTCAAATAAATAGTCAAAATGATATATAGTGTACGAATAAGGTATAGTGCCTTATTCTAGTAACATTATCAGATGCAACTCACTATGTAGTTGTTACAATGTATTGTAAGGTACTACAAACGAAGTGATCCTGATTCGTTCATGTATTGACATGAGGAGTGGGGGCATCCTATGCAATAAGTTTTCATAATATTGGACCAAGAAATAAGTCACTCTTACTTTATCACGTTGTTTACTATTTAAGCCTAACTAGTTCGCTTAGATGACCTAGGTAACTCGATCTTAATCCTGAGCTAACTATGTATTGGATCAACACCATCATGCAGCTAAAGGGAACATGATCCATAAGCATTCTAATTCATTAATTTTGGTTGAAAAGAAACATGCTAAAAACAGAGTTTAATGGGTTTCAAGAACATACCTTGGCTGAACAAACAAAATCTCTATTTCCAACTGCAAAATTCTCTCAATCCTTGTGTAGACCACCACAAGATCTTTCCTACTATCCTCTTGGTGCTCTAGATTGAGTTGTGGGACTCAAAATAAACTAGAATCAAAGGGAATATGGAGAAAACTCATTGAACCAACCCATTGAAGAATACCTTCTTCATCCAAATTTTTCAGTAAAAATTCAGTCGGTTCATCCTCTTTTCTTCACTCCAATCTCTTCAATATATTACAGATTATCATGCAAAGTGATGTGCTGCATGGGATGCAACTCATGCTTGGAGTAAACCAAAGAAGAGGTGGTGGGTTCCTTGTGAGCAAGTTTGAAGATGAACTTGAAAACCCCATTTTTCAAGTTTTGTGTAATTTTTCAATTTTCAAAAATCCAAAATTGATTTTAAAATCATATTTTATTTCTAAAATCAAAACTTATTAATTTTACAAATTAATTTTCTAATAAAATTAATAAATAGTTATTTAAACAATTTAAATAATTTTAATTAATTAAATATCCAATATTAACTTAATTTTTACACAAATTCATCTTCATATATTTAAATCATATTTAAATATATTTTCTCCATTTCCGTTTGATTCTAATTTGAACGTTTCAAATTAACTTATCACACTACTTTAGAGCTAATCCATTTCCGAACTAGTAGGGGGACCTCATGGACCTACAGATCATGAACTCCAACGATCCGAGATTAATCGGCTAAACTCATTAGACCGATCTAACCTCCATTCGTTAACTAATGGGTCACTCCACTAAAGCCCATAGTTGAACTCCCCTCACTGTAGATATATTATGTCCACTCAATATAACCATGATTAGTAAGTCAGTCTTTCACAGGTTGTTTGTAATAACGGGTGGGTCAAATCTCTGTTTTGACCCCAAAATTACCTCTTGTTCCTTAAGTCCCCATTGATCCCCTAATGAACAATTGTTTGTGATCCAATCACAAAACCGAGTCCTTCTCATACCAAATGAGAGGGTGGGATCCCTTGGTCAAGCCCCAGAATCAACACTTAAGGGAACAACCTCTCTACTATCCCAAAATCGGGTAGGAGTGAATTCCCTCTTGCACCCTATGTTCCCAGCTATCTATCCGGTCTTACCCTTAAAATGGAGTCATATTGAGTCGGCGCTGTTGAGCCAACCCTCACCTATGCAAATCTAAGGGCAATCCCGAATAAACGGGTTCATAGTTAGCTCAGGATTAAGGTCAAGTTACCTAGGCCATCGCTTTGAAATAGTCAGTCTTAAACAGTAAATAACATTATGAATGACTCATTTCGTGGTCCGATCTTGTACAAACTCTTTTGCACAAGGACACCCCCACTCCTCATGTCTAATATGAACGAATTAGGATCACTTCGTTTGTAGTACTTTACAACTACTTATAACAACTACAAAGCAGACCGTATCCAATAGTGTTACCAGAATAAGGTACCCAACCTTATCCATGTACTATAGATCATTTTGACTATTTACTCGAACCACCTTTATGTCTCCACATAAGTTTAAGTACTCATCCAATAGTCAAGGGACTTTTAGGTTTATTGGATTTCTATTCAAGCAATAGATCTATTCAATAACACCTTTATTGAATTTTCAGAATAAGCTCCATTGTTTACATGCCACGAGTTTAGGACATAAAACCCAACACTATGTACTCCTATTTATTCGGGATTATCCTTAGATTTACATAGGTGAGGGTTGGCTCAACAACGTCGACTCAATAAGCCTCCCATTTTAGGAGTAAGACCGGGTAGATAGCTGAAGACATAGGGTGCAAGATGAAATTCACGCCTATCTAATTGATGGATAGGAGAATAGTTGTTCTCTTAAGTGCTGAATTTGGGTCTTGAATAAGGGCCCCACCCTCTCATTGGCCTGAGAGGAATCCGGTTTAATGATTGGATCACAAACCAATTGTTCATTAGAGGATCAGTGGAACTTAAAGAGCAAAACGTAATTTCGAGGGTAAAGCAACATTTTACCCAACCATTATTACGAACAACCTGTGAAGGGTTGATTTATTGATTATGGTTAAATCAAGTGGACACAAATATATCTACAATGAGGAGAGTGCAACTATCGAGCTATAATGATGACTTGATAGTTAACAAATATTGATTAATTTGGTCTAAAAAGTAGTCAATTAATCTCAAATCGTTGGAGCTCATGATCTGTAGGTCCTCCTTCTACTAGCTCATAAAACATGAACACCTTGAATTTTTAAATTGAATGAATTTCGAATGATATCAATTTGAAGTGTTTAAATTGAATTTCAATTTGAAATGTTCAAATTGAATTTAGGGTTTTGAACAATTATATTGGATATAATTAAACGTTTAATTTATCGAAATTAAACAAAATTGAATAGATTAAATATATTTAATTATGAAATTAAATATGATTTATATGAATTAGATTCATATTAAACTTAGGTGCTTTATTAATTTATTAATTAAATATATTAAATTAATTACATTAGTTTTAATTTTCAAACTTTATAATAAATTTCAAAAATTAGTTTTTTAATTAATTTTGAATTAATTAAAACCAGTTGCAAATTAATGGTTGTAATGGAAATGTCACACCCCCTCCCAGATTACCCTCTTAACCTAGAAAACGATGTGACGATAGCAGTTACTAGCCCTATTGCCAGCACTTACCATCTTTATCTTCTTACTTCACTCCTGAAGTGCCAACATGATAAATTAACTTATACAATTAGATCACATCCGAAAGGCTCAATATATTTTTATATGATCACACGCTTAATAACCATGACATAATATCTATGGATAAAATATTTATAGGTTGGCCAAACTTTACTAATAAAATCCTCAAAACATGTGTACATCGATATGGATCATTAACCTAAATTCTTTTAGCTAATCGGGTTTTCAGTGGCAAGCAGCAGCAGGATCAACCTTGAGGAATCTGACTGCTATCTAGGAAAGGAAAACATTGGAAAACTATGAGCTAGTTGCCCAATGAGTGACTATAGAAATCATATTATGTCATGCTTCACATTAATATAAAACATGTAAACATACATGAAAACATAAATTGAAGAAAGGATACGACTATTCGAATGGCCATGAATTAGTCTATAAATGGGTTATTTTTTCAATTTGTTTTCTTAACTTTTTCCATAAGCATTTTTTCTCTCATAAAACTTTCCTCCCTTTTTATAAATTTGTGGAAGTTCCGTATATCCACAAAGTTTAGTTCGTTGATCTTGTGGACGGGGTGCTACATCCATAAGAAAGGTGATCTGTTCTATCTGAGGAGGCAATTACTCTCTAAACTCAGGTACTAGGGTGAGTAAATTTGTCTTAAAGGAGATAACGTAAATTCGTTGGACTCAGATCTTTAATATATATGTTTGGTTTTAATTTCATGTGTTTTTGCCTTCGGAACACTCTTAAGACAAATTTAGTGCATCCAGCTCTTATGTGTGATAAAATTCATTCATCGTGCATCTGCAATTCTTATTGACTCTCTTTTAAAACTAAAACCTTTGTCGTCATGTAATAATAAATAAAACTTCATTTTTAATCTGTTTGTTTAGTTTGATTTTATCCACTAACAGAATATAATAATAATAATTTGAAGAAAATGTTTTCATATAGCACCGCGTGCATCAAGATCTTAATAAAAAAATTAGTTAATAGTCTGGTTTTTATTACTTGTCTGATTTTCAATTGAGTGAAGTTCCAATGTGCAATTTGTGAATATTGGTGATTTCTTTGGGTGCAATTTTCATTTTTCTGACATTTGCAGTATGAGATTTTTTTATTTTCAAATATTTTTAAATATTTTCTTTCGCTTCTTAATGGATTCTGCTGTGTATTTCAAAATTTCAGATTCATTTTGAATTTATATTTTAATTTCAAAATTTTGATTGTTGGTTCTGTAATTTTACTTTTCATCACATCAGAAGAAGAATTTTGTGGATTTTTCCCACCCTGTAACATTCACTCAGATAATTTTTACTATATATACACATTCTTTATTGATTCTCACACAATTTTTGGTGTTTTCCGTTTTAGAAGAGACAGTCCTCTTTATATCATTTTTTCATGGATTGAAAATGTCTTCATCATTCATATAATTTTATGTACATGTGTTTTACATATTATGTTTAGAAATTAATTTTGTTCATATATTTTTTATATATGTTGTTTTAGATATCTTTAATAGATATATATTGATTCTATTGCACAATTGTTTTGTGGTTTGATAGGATATTGAAATTGTTGAACTATAAATATACACGATTATGGTGCAGTTTTATCAACATTTTAGTACCTATAACCATTTTGTTATGAATGTCTTATTTGATGGTTATGTTGGATTTGAATGACTGGTAAAAAAAATGAATTTTATTGGATATAAGCACTTTATTATGTAAATTTTGTTGCGTATAAAACATATTTGATGAAGAATAATATGTATATTAGTTATATGTATAGCCAAAGTTGTACCTGGAAAATTTTAATATAGTATGGTAAGTTGGTTATCATGCATATGTATAACCAAAGTTATTATGTGGTTTGATATATATATTTTGGAGGAGGTGAAAGTTGTACCTGGGAAACCCACCTCTACCGTAGTAAAACCTAACCAAAAATCAAATGGGACAAAGAGTAAAGGTCAGAATAGTGGCTCCAGCAACCAATACCAATAGAAAAAACAGCAGCCCTCTTCAGGAGACATGGTACAGTTCCTTTTCTTTAATTGTAATAAACCTGGACATAGCTAGAAATTGTAGGAACAGACGTCGTCCTGCTGGTCAGGCGAACCTGACAGAAGAACCGTTAGTCGACATGATTACAGAAGTAAATGTGATCGGTAGTTGTGAACGGTGGTAGATAGACACTAGCGCTACACACCATGTCTGTCATGACCTTATTCTTTTTAAAACTTATACTGAAACTAAGGATAAGGATATTCTGTTGGGGGATCACCACTCCATGAAAGTTGTTGGAACCGACAAGGTGGAACTGAAGTTTATCTCTGGGAAGACCCTTACAATGAAGGACGTCCTACACACTCCGGAGATAAGAAAGAATTTGGTCCTGGGTTATCTCCTCAACAAAACCGAGTTTACTCAAACTATAGGGGCAGACCTATATACCCTTACCAAAAATAATGATTCGTAGGAAAAAGGTGTGCAACTGAGGGAATGTTCAAATTAAATTTAGACCTTAATAAAATGAAATCTTTTGTGTATATGTTGTGTTCTATGAATGTTTGGCATGTTAGACTCTGTTATGTGAATAAAAATTTAATTAGTAACATGATTAGCCTGGAAATGATACCTAAGTTATCCCCGAATAAATTTGATAAATGTGAGTACTATAGTCAAGCTAAAATTACTAAAAGTCTGCATAAATCTGTAGTTAGGGTTTCTGAGCCTCTAGATTTAATTCATTCTGATTTATGTGAATTTGATGGCATCTTGACTAGGAACAGTAAAAGATATTTCATTACTTTTATTGACGACAACTCTGATTTTACTTTTGTATATTTGCTGAAAAACAAAAGTGATGTTTTTGATACCTTCAAACTATTTGTTTTTGAAGTAGAAAATCGGTTTAATAGAATAGTTAAAAGACTTCATAGTGATAAGGAAACTAAGTACGACTCAGACAGTTTTAGTGAGTTCTTTAACTCACATGGAATAATACACGGAAAGACCACACCTTATTCTCCTGAAATGAACGAAAAAGCCGAAAGAAAAAATAGAACTTTAGCTAAGCAAGTAGTTGCTATTTTACTTAGTTTAGGAGCCGCATCTTATTGGTGGGGATGAAATCATCCTTACCGTGTGTTATGTCCTAAATAGAATCTCAAAGTCTAAAAACAAAACTTCACCTTACGAAATTCTCAAGAATAAGAAACCAAACTTGTCTTACTTTAGAATATAGGGTTGTCTAGCCTTTGTAAGGATTCCATACCCAAAAAGGAGAAAGTTGGCTAGTAGAGCTTACGAGTGTGTCTTTATAAGTTACGCCTTAGATAGTAAAGCCTATAGGTTATATGATCTAGTGAACCAAGTGATCATTGAGTCAAATGATGCCAACAAGATAGAGTTCATTTTAAATCAAGGATAGTAGGGGGCTCGTGATCAAGTGGTCTAACCCCAGTTAGAAATCCTAACCCTAGAGAGGAAACCAACCCAGAACCTAGAAGAAGCAAAAGAGTAAGAACCACCAAAGATTTCGAGAATAACTTCCTGTTCTATAATGTAGAAGAAGATCCTAAAGATCTGATAGCTGCCCTATCCTCAATAGATGCCAACCTATGGCAAGAAGCCATAAATGATGAGATGGACTCACTTGAGTCAAATAGGAATTGGCATTTAGTAGATCTACCCCCAGGTTGCAAGGCAATAGGGTACAAATGGATCTTAAGGAGGAAACTTAGATCCGACGAAATTGTTGACAAATTTAAAACTAGGTTAATGACAAAGGGTTTTAGACAAAGAGAAAACGTAGATTTCTTTGATACCTTCTCTCCTGTCACTAGAATTACCTCAATCTGTGTCCTATTTTCTCTCGCTGCGCTTTATAACCTCGTAGTATATCAGATAGATGTAAAGACCACTTTCCTAGGTGAACTTGAAGAAGAGATTTACATGAAACAACCTGAGGGTTTTGTAGTCCACGGCCAAGAAAATAAGGTGTGTAAATTAGACAAATCTCTCTATGGACTAAAACAAGCTTCTAAGCAATGACATGAAAAATTTGACGACCTTATCCTATCTAAAGGTTTCAAGATTAATGAAAGTGATAAATGCATCTACTATAAGTTTGAAAATAATCTCTGCACTATATTGTGTCTATATATAGATGATTTGTTAATCTTTGGGTCAAACTTGCATGTCATAAATGATGTGAAATCAATATTGAGTGCAAACTTCGACATGAAAGACTTAGGAGATGCTAGTGTAATCTTAGGTATAAAAGTGAATAAGTTCGAAAAGGGAATTTCTTTGGATCAATCTCACTATATAGAGAAGATTCTAAAGAAATATAATTAGGTTTGTTCAAGAATACTGGTGATAGTGTTAATCAAGCTGAGTATGTGAGCATCATAGACGGTCTTAGATACGCTATTGACTGCACTAGGCCTGACATAGCTTATGTTGTAGGATTACTTTTCAGGTTTACAAGCAAACCTAGTAAAGAGCATTGGAATGCTATAGAAAGGGTAATGAGGTACTTGAAGAAAACCCAAAACCTAGGATTACATTATCAAAAGTTTCCCACTATCCTATAAGGGTTCAGCGATATTGATTGGAACTCTTTTTCGGATGATTCAAAGGCTACAACTGGCTATATCTTTAATATAGCAGGCAAAGCTATCTCTTGGAAGTCCAAGAAATAGACTATTTTAGTCCAATCTACGATGGAGTCAGAAATGATAGCACTAGCGACAACTAGTGAAGAAGTCGACTGGTTTAAAAGCCTGCTATCAAAGATTCTCTTATGGGAAAAGTCGATACCAGCCATATTGATCCATAGCGATAGTACTAGAGCAATCGCAAAAGTTCAGAACCGTTACTACAACGGAAAAGAGACGGCAAATACATCATAAGCACAATACCATTAGAGAGTTTCTCACTACTGGTAAAGTTAGAGTGGATCATAAACAGACTGATGAAAATTTGGCAGATTCTTTGACGAAAGAACTGGCCAGAGAGAAGGTTTTCAAAACCTTAGAAAGGATGAGACTCATGCCTATAAAATGATGAATCATAGTGAGAAAATAGACTGGAGATCCCAAGAAACAGGTTCAACGGGTAATAAATATATAGTGAATCATGCTAAACCAAACACAGAGTTTCATTCGTATGACTTAGAGTCTGAGCATGATATCCTGAAGCGTAAAAAATGTTGAACTCAGTTCTTAATGAAATCTCGATGACAAATAGGATACCTAGCTACAGGAGTACTCTTGATAGACTCACCTATGTGAATGTGGAAGTGAGAGCTGCTTCCTATGGAGTTTTTAGGAAAACTCTCTAGAGCGTTCACTAAACCGGGATACACGTGTTAGGCCTTAAAGCACGAGCTTTAAAACTACACCCTAATGACACTCTGTGTCAGATGCAGTTAGAGATAGAGTTCAAAACCAAAGGTTAGTCTAGTATATTCTAAATCATCTACGTAAAGGTTCAAGTCGTATAGACTGAAACTGCTCGATGAAAAACTTTTTTTTCTCTTCTTTTTTGTTTAAATTTTCAAGTGAGAGATTGTTGGGTGAAATTTTAATTTTAAAAAGTAAGAGGAAACCAACCTTTGGTTGGAGAATCTCACATTGAAATTTTTTTATTTCGAAGCCTCCCTTTTGTACTCCAACCATGGGCTTTGGGTTTAGGCCCCAAGGTACCCATATTTTAGAGGGAGTGAGGAGATAGACCAATATGGGTTCGGTGGACGTCCCACACGCGCGCCGCCATCCGGTCGGATGAGCAGGGTGTGGCAAGGCGAGGCAAGGCACGTGTGTGATTATTTTTCTTTAATAAAAATATTTTTATTTTTATTTTTATTTTTTTCTCTTTTAATAATTAAAACCAGAAAATCTTGGTCCTTCAGCAGTTCAGAACATCCATCATTTTTCACTTTCTTCCATTCCTCTATCGAAAGCTCTCCTCTCCTACTTTCTCTTCCACTTTCCGTTTCCTAGGCAGTCAGTCAAAAAGGGTGTATATTTCGATCAGTAACGGTGCATTTTCAATCGGGTTTTCTTTTCGGGCTATTTTATCCTGGGGACGACATGGCAGTATTCCTAACCTACTTGCATACTTAGGAAGAGTCATGAAACGTCTTAAAGAGAGCGAGCCCCACGATTCAGTGTATAACGAGTTTCTATTTTGTAGATTTTATCTTTGCTCAATCGCCATAACTAGACCGTTTGCTGTTGTCCTGTTCGTTGTCTGAGGGTCTTGCTGTTTTTAACAGATATAAATATGAAAACGTGTGTAAAATAAATGTGTTTAATTGGGTTGCAATTGTTCAAATTTTGTTTAATTTTTTAGTTCAATATATTATTTAATTTATTAAATGAAAACATGTTTGTATTATTTTATTGTTTTATTAATTACAATTTGAAAAGAAAGACGATCATAAAAAAACATAGAAGATATTAACCACGATATACTAATAAAAAATCCTCAAAAGAAGGGGAAAAAAAACAAGGGAAATAATTGAAACAAAGGAAAAATTGGAAGACATGCCACGTATGGATTTGGAAAACAAAAAACAAAGCTTAAGAAGAAAGAAAACAGAAATGTGCATGGTTGGTGTTTTCAATGAATTTTTTATTAAAAAGGGCAAAAAAAGATGGTTTAAATTAAATACATGAAAATTTGAAGGAGATTAGTTGTAAGAAAATTTAAATAAGAGTTAAAAAAAATGAAAAAAAATATCATCATCATCGATCATATAAAATTAATGATGAGAAATAAAGGGTCACAAGTTTCTAAAGTTCACACACATTATAATTTTTTATAAAAAGTAATATCAAGTAAGGCGAAACATAAAGGTCGATGGTTCAATTTCTAATGTCTAAAATTATTGCACTTGAAAAAAGGGGAAAAAAAAATACTGTCAAAGAATGGTCGCAGGCATCCCAAACCAAAGCACTGAATACTCTTTCTACTACAAACTTGAGTTCACAATACATAATGGATTAAACCAAATTAACTAAACCAATAGTAATACAAAAACTTGGTAGAGCTTTATTTATTTTTATTTTTTCTTTCATCTCATTCCGAATCATGAAAAACAGGCCATAAAGTGTGTCTCTGACCGCCGTTTATTGTTTGATTCCTTAACGAAAATGTCATTTGAGGGCTCTAATACCACTTGTTACAAATTATACTGAATTATATTGGGTTCTTTATGTGATGGCCAAAATATATATATATTTGGGTGATTTTCACTTGGAAAAAGTGCATATGAATTTAAGTGATTCGTAGAAAAAAAAATAAAAGGTTAAAAATTGTTCCTCAACAAAAAGGTGTCAAAATAAAAATTACCTGAAGATGAGAATTAAAGCTTGGCAGAACGTGGCTTTTGTTCAATGTGAGGTAGTGTTTATACTAATAATAAACCTGCAAAGACAAGATCTAAAGTTTCAATACATATAAAGGTTCTCAAGTACATGATTATAAACTCTTTCTAATGAAATTTATTATGAATTAATGAAAGGGAAGAAGTCAAAGAAATGGGTATATGTTTCTTAGAGATAATGCTAGCAATTTCAATAAGTTTAGATTTATAGATGAAGAAAAGATAATCAAATACTTCAAATCACTTTAATTGGTTGGCGTGTAATAAATAAGCTTAAAAGTTAGGAATTGAATTTTTTTTTTCTTTTAAAAAAATTTTTTAGATATCAAGGCTAAACAAAACTAAGAGCCAAAAGATGGCTTACAAAAGATCCTGCAAGCATTCTTACAAGTAGAAACTAACGAATCAGAAAAATTAGATGACAGACAAAATTTAACACCATAAGCATCCCGTTTGGCTAACTCATGAGCAGTTGAATACCACTTCCTTCGGATAAAGTGAAACGGACAATCTCTACAAGAAGAAACTTTCAGCCAAATATCCTCAATCATATAACGCACCTCCATAAACGGATCCATAGTTCTATTCAACATATCCATCAATAATTTACAATCAGAGAAAATTGTGATAAGACTCCGTACCATGCTGGATAAAGAGCTCCAAACCTTCCGAGACTGTTGAGCCTCTGCACAAATAGAGGGAAGACCAATATCTTTAATATCATACGACGCAACCAGCTTCAAATTGAAATTCTCTACCATAACTTGATAATCTTCTGCTGAAAATTAATGACTCAAACTTTGAATTAGTTATTGAAAAAGCAAAATAATATAACAATAAATGCTAAAACCTTACATGAACACAATTGTTTGGAAGATGGGAAAGTTTGGCCCTCTCTGGATCGCCTTGGCCAAATGGTAGCAGTGGACATTTAACAACTTTCAAACTATTCAATTTAGTGAGGGATAGCATGACTTGTTTTGAAGGCAACCACTTTAGATTCTTGCAATAAGAAAGCGTCAATTCTTCTAAACTGCAAGGTTTCCGGACCAATCTGGTAAAGCTTCAATACCATTAAAATTAGAAATTTCTGACTTCTTCAAAGTTGTGAGATACCCAATTTGTTGAGGAAGCTGAGTCTGTTGCATTCTCTTCCGAGGTAACACTCAATGAAAGAAGTGTAAATTAAGATTGGTGTATGACCGTATTAAAGTCGTTCATACTTCCACGCATGTGTCTTCCACATTATATTGATTAGACATATTCGGATGCAAATTAGGACAACCAGAAATGTCCAGAGATTCGATATGATTGTAACCTTCTAGCAGCTGATTTGGAAGTTTCGTCAATACTCTACAGTTGTAAATTTGTAGAGTCTGACTCTACAGTTGTAAATTTGTAGAGTCTGAAGAGATACAAAGTGATCTGGAACACTCATTAATTTAGGACACACAATAATCTCTAAGACTGTGAGATGTGGAAAAGCCATACCATTTGGTACGTCTTCCCAATTCTCTAGGCCAAACATTTCAACGAGGGAAAATTTCTTCAACTTGGGAAAAAATACCCTATGGTTAGAGTTATTTGTCCCATAGAACTCCCTCCCTATGCTTCTCACATCATACAATTGATCAATGAAAAGTTCCTCCAGGTTAGGTAATTGTCCTAGCATTGGAAGCATTTCACATTTTTGACATCTGCGAAGAAATATTGAAACCAAACATTCAACAAAAATACCATTAGGAAAAGCTTGCGCAGTATAGTCATCAATAGATAATGATTGAAGATTGTGATGTGGTTGAAGCCCTTCCAACACTCCAAAATCATTTATGTTGTAATCTTCCCTAGAGAGAGAATCCCACTGAAAGTGTAGGTGTGTTAAATTCTTCTTTTCCATCAACCTTGCACCCATAGCTTCCTCTTTACTTTTCACTTTCTTAAGATCTCCAAGAATTAATGCCCCTTTCAAATTCTTCAAAGGTCCAATTTCTTCAATTTTACGACCCTCCTCATAACCTACTCGAAATCCAGATAATGTTTGCAGATGAACCAATTGACTCATATGTAAAGGCATTTTCTGATTAGGAATGACCATGAATTGAATATGTCTTAGCTTCACCAATTTTCTTAAATCTTTGGGAAGCTGATATAATAGTTGTACTTGAAGCTTTAGCGTTTGCAAGTTATAAAGCATGCTAATAGATTCTAAATCGAACTTCCATAGTCCAAAAAAGGCACTACAGCTTGTAATGTGAAGATACCTCATATGCTTGAACATACCAAATGAAGTGAATAATCTTCTAGATCCGTCGTGCACTACCAAAATACGCAAGGAAACAAAGTCCTCGAACTTACCATCGGCATCTTGGTCAACGTCCTCAATGAATCTGCGCAAATTTCTCACTATTTTGTCACTTGAATTAGTGAGGTTTGATTCCACCTTTTGATGCTTCATGTATTAGATCATGCATCATGAACCAGTATGGTCCATCCACTAATTGTCCCAGGAGGCGGACAGATGTTTTTTGAGTAATTATCTCACCTCTATCTTCATTGGCAACTTCAAATAAGGAGCGAGATAATAGGAAGTTAAAGTTTCTTTCTCCTATATCCTCCATCAATTCATCATTTCCTTCTTCTGGTTGGATCAGTCCTTGTGCTATCCACATTTGAATTAAGGTCTCTTTATGAAATATATAATTTTTGGGAAAATTTGAAGAATAGGCAAAACATTGTTTTAATGAAAGGAGTGGTAGACAATCCACACTTAATTTTAGTATGGATGAAACAAAATCTTTGTCATCTTTTGATATATTTTTCACCACGCTTCTGAATTTTGTCATCCATCTCTCGTAGTGTCCTTCAAACTTTACTGCCCCTCCTAAAACCTTTGCAACTAGTGGTACTCCGCCAATTTTTGCAACCACCTCTTCTCTGATAATTTCCAACTCTAGGCCATCTGCATTTACACCCTTTTTGAACAAGGACCAACATAGATCATCGGACAATTTTTTAAGATGAATGCTCGAAGTTGTCCCCATGATAGTGGCAACGTCTGGACTCCTCGTGGTCACGATAATAGTATTTCCAGATTTTCCAGCAATCTCGTTTAGACAGTCCTTTAAGTCATCCCACAATGTAGCTTCTTCATTCCAAACATCATCAAGAACAAGAAAATAATTTTTACCTTGCATCTCCTCTTGGAGCCTTTGAAGTAAGTTCTCCTTGTTCAAGCCAGTAGACCAAGTTTTTGTGAGACTTTGAAAGATCCCTTCCAAAATATTTATGACAATAAATGGTTCAGACACACATATCCATATAGTTTTATCAAAATGACCTTGAACCAACTCATGATTGAAGACCATCTTTGCCAAAGTCGTTTTCCCTAGTCCACCCATACCGACAATGGGTATGATGGACATTGGGTGTTCATTGCTAGAGTCAACCACCAGCTTCACTATGTTCGAAACTTCAACTTCCCTTCCTATTATAATATAACTTCTCTAGACTTAAACTTTGATGTTGTCTCTCGAATCTGCTTGAGATCAATATTCTTATGTGTTTCGGTAGATTCCTCCCCAGCTTGAGCAATCAGCCCTAAAGGACCAGCCTTAGTGTAATGTTTATGTAAAGCTTCAATAATGTACTTCATTCTTTTGGCCATCTTCAAACGAAACAGAAAGGGATTATTGGATGATGAAAAGAAATTACGCACTTTCTTTCTCTTTTCTGTTTCCACTTTCCGGCGAAGATCTTCGTAAACAAGCTCGTCCAATAGATCGTCGGCTTCATAAACAATGCGTTGAAGATCCCCCACCCACATCCCCACAGATTCATGGTGTGGTTTTTTAGTGTTGATACCTCTTAAAATTGCTTCGGCATTGCATAACCACTCCCTTAATTCGGACAACTCCTTGTGGAAGCCCAAAGCCACACCAATTTCCTCAGCTGCAACTTTGAGTACCTTCTTCAGAACTTCTTGCACAGCAAAAGTCCACAGGAATTCAGCCATGTTCTCTATAAGAACTGCCAAGTAATCCGATGAAGAATATTCAAACTCCACAACCTGGAGAATTATTTGAGGAAGAAGAGAACGATAATTGAACTAAATTAAGTAGATAACTCTTTAACTTTTGTGAGTATTTAAAATATTGGAAAATATTGTATTTAACTTTGTTAATGAGGTGTCAATTGGTTACTGGTTTAACCACATGCATATAGACTTTAGATAGGACAGATATTAGTTACTTCATAAAAATGAAGTAGGTACGTGAAATAAAGTATGGATGACTATTGACCGTTGGTGCAAGCCCAAGAAGAGAGCCAAACAAGTGTTATTTGAATAGTTTCATTAAAAATATATATATATATAAGAAAATACCTAATCCAGTAAACGTGAGAGAATTTGAGTTCGATGAATTTACGTTGTTTCCTTAAGAAAATTTTACTCACTTAATGCATGAGTTTCTTGAGTAATCATCTTCCAAGATATAATAGAAACAATACCTCGTCTAGAATATCTAACGAACTATACTTTATGGAAATAAACTGATCTTCGATGACTTTATAAAAAATGAGAAAGTTTTAACTAGAGATAAATGCTTATGAAAAAGTTCTTAAAAACAATTTGAAGGAGATATATATTTATAAATTATTCGTGGTCATTGGAATAGTCCTGTCTCTTATTCAAGTTGGTTATTTTCAAAAGTCACTACCATTTATTCCAACAATAAGTAGGGGTGTATAGATTCGGTTTGGTCTGGTTTTGGATCGAAACATGGACCAAACCAAAAAGTTCGGTTCTTGATATTGTTGAACCGCAAAAATCAAAATTATTTCGGTTTTAAATTTTGAACCGAACTGTCCATCTTTATACCAACAGTCTGCCTTCGCACGTCCAAATCAAACTTTTATAATGAGAATACGAAGAAAATAGGACAATGCATGTGGGCAGGTCAGATTCATGGTTAGTGAATGTGAGATTTCAAATGAATTATTTTTTCTTTTTTCTTTTCTTTTCTTTTCTTTTTTTTTTTTATAACAAGAAAGATCATGAGTATTCACATCTTAATTTTATTTTTTAAGAAAATAACAAAAATTGTTGTTACAGATAATTTTGGACTTAGAGTAAAATTGTAAAGAGTAAAGTTTAAATCAAAGAAGGGGCAAAACACCAAAATCCAGAACAAGACAAAGCTAGGAGAGAGAAAGTAGCATGGGCCGAGGCCGTTCTTAGAGGTTTGCCTCTGGTTGTTCGAGAAGACAGGCCCAAAAAAGGAATTTAGGGTTGAGAGAGCAATTCGAAATACCAATGTAAGTAAGTCCATTCAAATACTAATTTCCTTGTTGACTTAAAGCATTTGAGTCTCTATTTTGTAGATTGAGTTCTTTTCTAAATTATAAATTTATTGTTGTTGTCATGTGAAAGTCAGGTGTGTATATCCTACCTAAAATTTAACTTCAACAATGATTATGTTTCATAGGATCTTATAAAATTGTGAAGTAAAGACTTATTTAATCTTGTCATATTTTAATTTTCAACAAAAAAAATCATAAAATCATATATATGTAAACTTTTAACTTCATCTTTCAAGATTCATGACCATATAATCCAACCGTCCATGCATTAACTCTGTATCTTAGTCATATCTCCTTTAGTGATAAGTTTGTTTTAGTTAAATGATCTTTCATTATCATAGGTCGTCCTTTCATGTTATTTCTAATCATAATTACAATCTGAGTAAAATATTAAAGTATTCTTATTTTCAATACCTTCGAATGTCAGCATGAACTAAGTTTAACTTCGAAAGGTTATAACTTTAAGCTCAATTGACTAATTTGGATTAAAAAAAATTTCATGTAATTATTTTTGCGATCAACATGCTAAAAGATAGCTTATTCAACCATTCAACCCATAAGGGAACGAGGGGGGAAATTTTGTCCTCCTCGATCTTCATGCAGATGGCTTGGAGCTTAATGTTTTAAAAAATCTGATGATTATTATATTTTTAATCTAACTACTCAAGTCAAACCCTAATTTAATTGAACTTTTGACCAACTCAGAAATCCAAAATTTTCAACCTCATTAGCCTATAATAGTTCTTCTAGATATAGTAGCTTTCAGAAATTTAGAATTTGAACAACTAGATGTAACCATGACTTTTCTTCATGGAAACTTAGAGGAAACAATTTACATGTCTTAGCTTAAAGGTTATAAGAAGAAGAGTAAGAGAACTTAGTTTCTTCGCTGAAAAAGTCTCTCTATGGACTTAAACAGTCACCAAGATGTTACTGAAGAAACTCGTATGAAAAGAACCTTGAGCAGAAGTGGATCGACCAAATTTCATTAATTATTGAATACAAAGTTTACAATAAACAGGCAATAAGATATGCATTTAAAGTCTAAATTACAGCATGCTTTACAAGAAAAGGTTTCAAGAAATATCACCTTTGTAGAACCTTTTCTTCACGATTCTCCCTCGAACAAAATCATGAACGTCTTGAAGACTTTCTTCAAGATAACCTCGAACCAAAAACTCAGACACTACCACAATGAAACCTTGGTATTCTCAAGGTGAGAACCAAGGAGTGGTGGGCTCTGACTATTTTGGTTAGGAGGGAAAAGTTTAAGTGGAGGAAGAAGAAGATTGAGAACTTTCACAAGAACACTCAAAGATACAGAACATTCTGTCTTTTCTCCATCGTTCAGTAGCATCAACATTCAGAACAAGAAGAAATTTTTTTTATTTTTATTCTCTTTTTGCCAAAAAAGAATAATCACCCCACTAATGTTGATGGAGAGAAAATATGGGGAATGGAGTTGTAACTCTCTTCCTTATTATCAAAATAATAATATAATATAACTATAAATATGATAACTAATATATCATATATATATATATTAAATTATATGTTATATCAAATATAACATATATAACCTATAGTTTTAACATTGTATCACATACAATATAAACTATAGTTTCTTTTCTCTATTTTATGGCATTTAATATTAATCTCATTTATATTAAATTTAACAACTATGAATCTACTCATTGAAAATATATTTGAATCTCATTCAAATATTTATTTCCTCCCATCAAGCTATAATGTATCAATACATTATGACAATTATATCACATATAATTGCAACAATTTAATTATATCATAGATAATTAAATCCATCTATTAATTTGAACAATTCAAATTAATCCAAAAACTGATTCTCAACTAAATCCTATTGAGCTACTAAGGGGACCTCATGGACCTGTAGCTTGAAGCTCCAATGATACATGGATAATTAATTAAACTCTTTAGTTACATTATTCACCATTCGTTAACTGTTGGGCACTCCACTAAAGACCGACAGCTGTACTCTTCGCAGTACAGATATATTTCTATGACCATTGGATATAACCAATCAATAGTACGATGACCATTCACAAATTGCTTGTAAGTATAGCTAGGCCAAATTACCGTTTTGCCCATGTAGTTACATCTAACTCTTTAAGTACCACTGATCCCTCTAATGAACAATAATCATAGTCCTACTATGACTAAACCCCTCTCGAGCTAGGAGAGGGTGTGGCACCACATTGTTCAAGACTTGGAATCAGCCTTTAAGGGAGCAATTTATCTACTTACCTCTGCTTCGGAGAAGGATTGAATTCCAACTTGTGTAGTTGTATTCCCAACTCCCCAATCAGATAAATCCCTAAAGTGGTAGGCTTGTTGAGTCGACGATCTGGCCACTCTTACCCATACAAATCAAAGGATTGCCCTCATAGGCAGGAGTTCACAACTCACTTAGGACTCAGGTCATGTTACCTATGGTCATCTTGGTGAAATGTAAGTCTCTATTATGAACGACGTTATATAATGGAACTAAACATTTCATGGTCTGGTCTTATACAAACTTCTTTGTATAGAATATCCCCGCTCGCATGTCTAATACATGAATGATCTGGATCAGATCATTTGTAGCACTTTACAACAATTGTAACACCTACAAAACGAGCCATACTCGTAATGTCATTAGGATAAGGTACCCAGCTTTATCCATCTACAATAGACCATTTAGGTTATCACTTAAACATGATTCACTCGTATATCTCCACATACATGTTTAAGTTACAAAGATAACCTCGGATGTTAGTTTATTAATTTGTGGTTAATGCAACTAAAATATCACATATTTTCTATACAATGAATAAAATATCAAATATTTTATTAATAACATAATGAGTTTGTTCAACAATGTTTACAAACTTAGAATCCTACGAGATTTAGGGCATCAACCCTAACAATCTTCCACTTGACCTAAAGCTAGTGGGATGTACAATATAATCAAAATACAAAGTACACAAATAATAAACTAGGGCATGACACGCGCTCAGTACAATATCTCCCACTTGCCCTAGTCCAAATATGGCCTGTCCCATAGACCCATACTCTACAGGTGACCCTCAAACACTGTAGCGTGAGAGCCTTTGTAAACAGATCAGCAGCGTTGTGCTTCGAAGCTATTTGTGTGACAATCACATCCCCTCGATACACAATTTCTTAGATGAGATGATACTTCTGCTCTATATGCTTGCCCCACTTATGACTCCTAGGCTCTCGGGAATTAGCCACAATACCACTATTATCACAATAAAGTGTGATGGGCTTTGACATGTCTGGAACAACTTCCAGAGTAGTCAAGAATTTCCTGAGCTAAACGACTTCCTTAGCAGCTTCACAAGTCGCTGCATACTCAGCCTCTATGGTGAAATCAGTGATGCACCCTTGCTTGGTGCTTCACCATACTACTGCCCCTTTATTAAGAGTGAACATTGATCCTGATGTGGATTTCCTAAAATCCTTATCAGTCTGAAAATCAGAGTTTGTGTATCTTGTAAGGATCAAATCCTTAGAACCATACACAAGCATGTAGTCCCTCGTTCTCTGTAGATACTTGAGGATGTTTTTAATGGCTGTTCAGTGATTTAATCTTGGATTAGATTGATATCTACTGACTATCCCCATTGCATAGTAGATGTCATGTCTAGTACATAACATCACATACATCAAGCTGCCCACAACAGATGTATAGGGATCCGTCTCATCTTCTCAACCTCTTGAGGTGTCTTAGGATACTGTTCCTTAGACAATGTAACTTCATGCCTGAAAGGCAATAAGCTCCTCTTGGAGCTATGCATCGAATATTTGACAAGCATCTTGTCAATATACGACGCCTGAGACAGTGCTAGCATTTTGTTCTTTCGATCTCGAAAGATATGAATACCTAGAACAAGCTGAGCCTCTCTCAAATCTTTCATCTTGAATTGGGTCGCTAGCCAGTTCTTAACTGTAATCAGTAAACCTACATCATTCCCAATGAGTAGGATATCATCTACATACAACACTAGAAAAACTACTAAATTGTTGATGATCTTCTTGTATTCACAAGGCTAATCAACGTTTTGATCAAAGCCAAAAGATTTGATCACAATATCAAACCTTATGTTCCAAGATCGAGATGCTTGTTTCAGTCCATAAATGGACCGATTAAGCTTGCAAATCTTTTGTTCTTGACCTTGGGTTATGAATCCCTCGGGCTGCATCATGTAAATGGTCTCCTCAAGATTGTCATTCAGAAAACCAGTTTTGATATCCATTTGCCAAATCTCATAGTCATAATATAAGAAAATGAATAGGAGGATCCAGACAGACTTCAACATGGCAACAGGCGAGAAAGTCTCCTTATAGTCGACTCCCTCTACCTGAGTATAACCCTTTGCCATCAGTCTAGCCTTGAGGTTTGCACCTTCCCATCTGCACCAAGTTTCCTCTTCTAGATCCATTTACAACCTATAGGTTTAACCCCTTCAGATTGATCTACAAAATCCCAAACAAAATTGAAGTATTTAGACTCCATTTCGAGATCCATGGCTTTGATCCATTCATCTCTATCAATATCCTCCATTGCCTTCTTGTAAGACAATGGATCCTCAACTTTTCCATCAACTACCATAGCTAGGATTTCAATTAAACCCATATAGTGAGTAGGTGGGTTCGCAACCCTCCCACTATGTCGAGGTTCCCTCAACACTTGAGGTGGATTTGACCTACTAGATGAACCTACTTCAACAACTCCTGTTGAAGATTCAGTAGTTTCTTTGGAAATCTCATTCAACACAATCTTACTTTTGGCCTTGTGCTCCCTGATGTGGTCTTCCTCAAGAAAAGTAGCATTGGTCGATACAAATAATTTGTTCTCTTTAAGATCAAAGAAGTAACCAACTCTCGTTCCCTTGGGGTAGCCTACAAATAGGCATAATCTTGAACGTGGTTCTAGTTTCTTAGGATTAGCCTCAAGCACATGTGCTGGGCAACCACATATTCTGAAATGACATAAACTAGTTTTACGACCATTCCATAACTCCAAAGGTGCTCTAGCAACACTCTTGAAGGTAACACAGTTTAGGATGTATGTTGTAGTCTCCACTACATAACCCCAAAACGAGTTAGGTAAGGAAGTGTAACTCATCATAGACTAAACCATGTCTAACAGGGTTCGATTTCTCTTTTCTGATACACCATTTTGCTGAGAGTTGTGATACAATTCCATGATCTATCATATAGTTCTGGAATGTTAAATCCATAAACTCTCCACCTCGATTAGATCGAAATATTTTAATCATTCTATTTAATGCATTTTCAACTTCAACCTTGAATTTTTTGAACTTTTCAAAAGATTTAGACTTATGTTGCATTAAATAAACATACCCATACCTTGAATAAGCATTAGTAAAAGTGATGAAATATTCATAACCTTCCCTTGCTTTTACATTCATCAACACCATTCTTTGTAATAAACATTTTATTAAAAGAAAAGTTAATTTGATAATATTGTTCTAACAAGCACTTTACAGAAACTAAGTTCCTTTTCAAATCAGGAACTAGAAATACATCTTTTAAATCAAGAAATTTATTCTGTAAAGTCAATCAGAGACCTCCTACTACCACAACTGAGACGTCGTGCCCGATTCCAATTCGCATCGTCATCTCACCAACATCTAGTTGCCACCAGGAATTAATTCCCTGAAATGAAGAACAAACATGGTTAGTGGCCCCAGAGTCAATAATTCAGGCAGAATTATCATTTTCCACTAAACAAGTTTCCAAAATAAGAAAGTCATATTTACCTTGTTTGGCCTTCTTCTTTTTTGCCAAATATCTGGGGCAGTTTCTCTTCCAGTGCCCATCTTGATTGCAATGGAAACATTTTCCTTTGTCAACCCTAACGGATTGTCTACCCCTTGGTGCAGCAACTACTAGGTTAACGACCTTCCCCTTTCCACCTTCTTCTTCTTCCATTTTTTGGTGCCGGAGGAAGAAGGTATAGACTTAGTTCCAGAAGTCGAACCTTTGTGGAACTTTTTAGAAGATGAAGCAACATTTGCTTCATCCTTCTTCTCCTTGCTTTTCAAAAGGGATTGGAAAGTATGTAGCTCGTTGAGTAGGGTAGTCAGGTTATAGTCAATCCTGTTCAAAACAATGTTGCTATGGAAGTGTAGGAAACTTTCAGGGAAAGATTCCAGTATAATGCTAACCTGTCTGGCCTGATAGATGCTTGACCCGTTCATCTTCGCCACGTTGAAATGGATCATCATGTTGCGAACGTGTTCTCGAACAGATGCCTCCTCTTGCATACGGGCATTGAAGATGTACTTTGAGAGCATCGTGCTTGAGCTATACAGATGGTTGTCCAAACATTCCCCTCAGAAACTCCATGATTTCACAGGTTGTGAGCATGGGCTCATGCTTCTTCGCCAAGACTTCATTAAGACTTGCCAAGATATACGTTCGGGTCTTTTTGTTTGCCCTTGTTCGACGCTCATATGCTTTCCGAACATTTCGAGGAGCACTGGGAGGTAGAATGGGAGGACACTCCTTCATTAGGACAAAGCGAAGGTCATCGATGATTATAATAGTATTAATTGTGTTTTTCTAGCTAGCATAGTTTTCTCTCGTTAATTTATCAGCGGCTAGTAAACTAAGAGTAGCAGTAGCCATATTAATGAAATGCTGGAAAAAAAATACTTTAGTCTACTTGCATTAAAACCACTTTTAAGAAAACCAATCAATTTTTTAGCAAAATAGTCTAGTGTACCCTAAGTGACATCTATTTTGCAATGATGCTTCAATGAGGTAGGACAAAAGTCACCGTAGGGTGATCCAGTGCCCCTTCACTAAAATGAGACATTCTCAACCATTAAACATAAACAGCTCCTTGTCACTTTAACTAATAATCACCATTGTTCGGTCCAAAATTTGTTAACATCTTTAACAATTCTGTGTAAGTGTAATCCCTCATTTTAGGTTCTAGAGTCCCGCCCCAATGAGCCAACCGTAGGGAAAAGCCGATTGGAACATGAGACTAAAGCAACCATATCCATTTCTGGAGATCAAATAAAGCGTCATGCAACCATCCTTTAAGGGGACACCCACGATGCCACGAGGCGATGCATAAAATTTTATTTAACCTAATGAGAGAGACCGAGGGATATGTCGTCACACGTCTTGCTCCCACTTACTATAAACACTCTCTCCATGCACCTTGATATTGACCTACCTAAATGCCACCCGTAGGGGGACACCCATGGTGCCTTGAGGCTGAGAGTAGATCTCACGGTGTGAACTTTTAGGGAGAAATGTGTAGAGGCAAAAAAGAAGTATCATATACCCCATTTTCCTCCCACTGAGTGTTCTACCTAGGGTTAATTAACTTGGGAATATCTGGCTACTGATTTTATCTAAGTGTTTGTTTAATTTGCTAAAAAAGAACTCTTGTCTTTGATGATTAAACAATTTTGATTTAAATCTCATTAAACTCTTTAATAGACTTTCATCAAATTTGTATGCATGTAACAAATCTATCTAATTCACCTTTCCAGGTAGGTTTCTAGGTAGGGGTGCGGCATTTCCATCGACTTAAGTACCTCAGCCTAGCCAGAACCGCCTTAGATAAAATGTCCCTTATAGATACATTTGTTACATATTTAATCTTTTATTAGGAATCAATTTAATCCTAATAAACAGATTAAAAGATTAAACTTATATTTCTAATCTCAGTTTTAAAAAATGATTATAGCCTAAGGTTTGCATGTCTCTTTATTATTGATTTTAATTCTAATTTCATTTAATTATAACAATTATAAAGAAATGAAACAATTAAAAACCAACCATTGCATGCTAGATATACTTTAGTTAATTATAACATTTATAAATTAACCTAATGTAATGTCATGCTTCATGCAATATTCATTCATTACTAATATATAACATTTATATAACTAAGTAATGAATCATGCTATAGCATACATTCCATACATCCATTCAACCATATATTATAACACTTATAATATAAATGATGCATGTAACATGCTATAATGCATGCATACATATATTATAACATTTATACTATATGATGCATGAACATGCTTTATGTAATTTAAATCATGCATATTCATATATTATAACATTTATAATATAAAATTATGCATGAAAATAAATGCATAACCTATGGTGGGTTTTAAAACTATATGACATACATTATGACATATAATATAAAACAGACATCACATATATATTTATACTAAAAGTTGATGGACCGAGATAGAACCTCTCAAAAGAAAATAAAAAGGCTAACTATTACAAAATTTGAGTCAACCGGTTCGAAACAGGTGAACCGGGTCTTGAACTGCTTGAACCGAACCGCTCTTCAAAGAACCACCTTGCAGCTGATCGTGTAGCAAACGCACCATGCGTCGAGCATGAAAGACTATGCGATCGCGTAGCTAATGACTATACGATGAGCATGAAAGTCTACGCGATCGTGAAGCAAGCAAGCATGCGTTAAGCATCTTAAGAAACACGCGATCGTTCAGCGAGCACCTATGTAATATTGTAGCAAATGGCACATGATCGTGTAGCAAACTCTACACAATCGCGTAGCATTAGCTATGCGATCGTTTAGCAAATGCTACACGATCGTGTAGCAAATTCTACATAATCGCATAACAAAAGCTACCCGATCATTTAGCTGTAGCTACACGATCTGAAATCTCTGTTTCGTCTTCTCCATCGACACAATGCTCTGAAATCCTTCTTTGAAGCCTTAGGAACATCACGAGCGACTTAAACTAACAAATTTACAAACTCGATTGCAATAAATAATGCCTAAAAATGCAGGGGCCCTTACAAACCAAAATTTTTAAATTACAAAAAGCTTTAAACAGAGAGTTCTATCCCGAAAACATCCATCAACAAATCCATCCACAACCATTCATCACATAAATAGAATTCAGATTATAGAACCCACCATTACTGAAAAAAAATTCAATACACGAATGGAATTTGGAATCAGAAACCTACAACCTGGCTCTGATACCAATTGAAGGAACTTGTATGAGGAGAACCTTGAGCGGAAGCGGATCGACCAAATTCCATTAATTATTGAATACAAAGTTTACAGTAAACAAACAATAAGATATGCATTTAAGTCTAAATTACAGCATGCTTTACAAGAAAAGATTTCAAGAAATATCACCTTTATAGAACCTTTTCTTTATGATTCTCCCTCGAACAAAATCACGAACTTTTTTAAGACCTTCAAGATAACCTCGAACTAAAAACCCGGACACTACCACAATGAAACCTTGGTATTCTCAAGGTGAGAACCCAGGAGTTGTGGGCTCTAACTATTTTGGTTAAGAGGGAAGAGTTTAAGTGGAGGAAGAAGAAGATTAATAACTTTCACAAGAACACTCAAAGATACAGAACACTTATGTCTTTTCTCAATCGTTCAGCAACATCAACATTCAGAAAGAGAAGAATTTTTTTTTTTTTATTCTCTTTTTGCCAAAAAAGAATAACCACCCCACTAATGTGGGTGGAGAGAAAAGATGGAGAAGGGAGTTGTAACTCCTTTCCAACTCCCTTCCTTATTATCAAAATAATAATATAATATAAATATAAATATGATAACTAATTTATCATAATATATATATATATATATATATAATTATATGTTATATCAAATATAACATATAACCTATAGTTTTAATATTGTATCACATACAATCTAAACTATAGTTTCTTTTCTCTATTTTATGGCATTTAATATAGATCTCATTTATATTAAATTTAACAACTATGAATCTACTCATAGAAAATATATTTGAATCTCATTCAAATATTTATTTCCTCCCATTAAGCTATAATGTATCAAGTACATTATGACAATTATATCACATATAACTGAAACAATTGAATTATATCATATATAATTAAATTGTCACACCCTGTCCCGAGCCCGTCTCTTGAGCCTGAAGAGAGGCGTGAGGGACTACAGATATCACCCTTTTGTGATACCTACTGCCCATCTAAACTTACTACACTCAGTAAACATTAAATCAAGGAGATAAACAACAACTTATTGAATAGGCCCATTTTATTACAACAATGTAACGTTTATACAACTCCAAGACTTAACTACAAAGTTTACAATAGTAACTCTTAAAACTCTAGAAGTGTGACTGTGGCTTGTGGCAGATCTTGATCTTAGCAGCACCCTGGAACTCCTCACCTTTCGCTACCTAGGAAGAAAACATGAAAGAAGAGGATGAGCTTCACAAAGCTCAGTGAATGGTAAGTAACTTTTAGAGTCTATTTCAACTCATAAATAACAAGCATATCATATATACAAGGTTAATACTCAAACCTCAGCCTTGAATGAATCTGATCTCTACTCTATCTACACGCATGGTAGATAGTTAAACTGATACTAAACATAAATGCCTACTCTTTTGCGTTTCCTTTTGTTCCCTATGTGCACATAGCTCCATGCTCATGATCTCAAAAGCTAGGCCCATCGGCCCTCTGACCATCCCATACGAGGTTCCTCCCACAGGCTTAGGAACTAGACCTCTCGATCCCCTGACCATCCCGTGAGGTTCGATTTAGGCTCAGGAACTATGTCTATTGACCCCCTGACCATCCCGATCACATATTCTCATTTTCATGTTATTTACTCATTCATAATATAAGCATATACAATTTACTCTAAAAGATATGCTTAAGACTTAAAGGAAAGCACCACTCACCTTGGTTAGGTAGGAGTCTTCATTTCTAGAAGTTCCTTGATCACCTCGGCTCCCTTTTGAACCCTAAGATCTAGATTCAACTTAAAGCTCATATTACTCATAGTTATAAGCCTTATTTAGGGATAATTCCTTTTACAAACATGTTCTAAAATGTCTCAACAAGCTTACCTTAAAATCCTAGCTCAAAGCGCCTCGTGATTTGGCCGAAATCCTCATAACATCAAGACTGGCTTAAGCTTACCCGACAGCATGATCCTTCTGTCTTTTCTTCACTCTTCAGCCCAATTCCTTGGACCTTCTTCTCCAGTAGACCTACTTTGAAAACTAGACTATCAGAGATTTCAGGTGGCTTTGGAATCACTTCAAACTCACGAGTATTCTGGGAGAAATCCTCGTCCCAAACTTATGTTACTTCTAGATTTTCTTGTCCGACAACAACTCCTTCTCTTGGAACTTCATGACTGACACATTCCCTTCATGATCAACGCATGGTATCCTTCAAATACATTTTCTAACACTCTTCCTTATGCTCTTTGAAGAGGATTTTGCTTATGAATTGAAGAGACATCTTGTGGTGGTATTTATAGGCTAAAGGAAACGATCCTTATCATCTTTTAAGGCCTCCAACGTATGCCACTACCTACTTTGGAGTGTTTGCACCATGTTTTTCCACCACCTACTTCCTTTTCCATTCACCTACTTCCTTTGCCATTCACCTACTTCCATGCCACTCATCTACTTGAGTTGTCTTCCTCATGCATAAGACTTCCTTTGCATGGAACTTAATTCGTCCAACTCCTAATAACTCAAGTCTAACCGTCTCTCGGTATAGCTATTTGTCCAGATGAGCTCTTTTGCCTTGCGTAAAGCAAGCCTCAGCACCGCTCCATCGTTTAGTCCATAGTGTAGCTTTTGCACATCATCACTTAGCTCCATCGTTTAGTAAACATCTCGCCGACGCTTGACATTCAACCCTCTCACTGTCTCTCGTTGTAATTGTTTAGTGCCTATGTCCATCGCATAGCACTAACGCATCATCATGTAGCTCAATCATTTAGCTCTCGCTCTCAACAATCTGCGCATAGCCTATCGCATAGCTGCTGCGCCTATCGTTCGGGTCCATCGTGTAACACTGACGTCTGATTATCTAATGCATCCGCTCAGTGCGTCTACTTATCGTATAGTGCCCATCGCCCAACGTCTGCATATATCTCGCAATACCCATCGTTTAGCATTCTGCCTATCGTGTAGCGTTTTACGCTCATCGTGTAGCACCATCGTGTAGTCTATTGCTCAATGCTCGTGCATCATCTAGCGCTCAACTTATCATCTAGTGCCCGCTCATCGCTTAGCACTATCATCTAGTGCTATCGTCTAGTGCTATTGTCCAGCTTCCACGCTTATCGTCTAGCGCTTAAACTGGTCACGTAGTGTCGTCTTCTATCGTGTAGTTTCATCGCTTAGTGCATCACTTCCCATCGTTTAGCACCGCCTGCAACTACACGATCGTCTAGCGTATTACTCAGCTCTGCGTATTTGCTACATGATCGCCTACCTCATCGCGTAGCGCCGCTCATTTGCTACACGATCGCCTACCTCATCGTGTAGCGCTGCTCACTGCTATATGATCATCCGCCTAGTGCCTTGTGCTCAAGCTTCTCTCGCTCTCCTCGCTCTCACTCACGCAGCCTCAACGCATGAGCAACTCTTGGCAATGCCTCTTGCCAATGCTTTGACCAACATCTGTCCTACCTCACAAACACATGGTTGCCGTTGGTTTAATCTCTTTCAAACCTCTACTAACTCATGCATTAACACCAAACACATGGTTCCTTTTGACTTGAAACTAAGCTAAATTCCACTGGTAAAGGCTTATCTCCAAACTACTTAAGGAAAATCTATTCAACACTTAGAAATTTCCTTCTCTTCAAAATAGGATTTAACTTTCACTTAATTAATTCCCTTATTTACCTGCTTAAGTAGGGAAAATGGAAATTTGGGTTTCACATTTAGTTCCCCCTTAAGAAATTTTGTCCTCGAAATTTACTCGGACTTACTCTGGTTTAAGGTTTCACAATAACCACTATTGTAAACTCTTATAACCTTGTCTATTATCACGCTTCTGTTGCGCTACTCTGATATTAACTCATTAGTTTGTCAATGATACCTCTCCTAGCCATCTTTTAGCCAGTCGTTGAACCAAACTATCTAAAATAACTTTTCATTCTCAAACTCTAAATGAAAAACTTAAATTAACTTACCTTCCTCAATAGATCTTTAGATAGCGTTGTGAGTTCTAGCTCCGGTTGTCTACTAGGTCCTACCACTTCTGCTATTCCTCTTAGTCTCACTTTGACTAATTCTTAGGTTTTTCTTTAAACCTTTACTCTACCACACTTCCCTCTTGTTTTACTGAACTCAAACCTCAGGTTTTCTAAACTCAACCCTCCAGTTTCCAAGAAAACTTATGCTTTGATACCAAACTGGTATAAACTCAATCTAACCCTTCCCAAGTTTTACATAAACCTTTTCTTGTATACTTACCCCTGCTTCGGGGAAGGAGTAAATTCCATCTTGTGTAGTTGTATTCCCAGCTCCACAATCAGACAAATCCCCAAAATGGTAGGCTTTTTGAGTCGGCGATCTGGCGACTCTCACCCATAAAAATAAAAAGACCACCCTCATAAGCAGAAGTTTACAACTCACTTAGGATTTATGTTACCGATGGTCATTCTGGTGAAATATAAGTCTCTATTATGAATGACATTATATAATGAGACTAAACATTTCGTGGTTCGATCTTATACAAACTTCTTTGTATAGAATATTCCCGCTCACACGTCTAATACATGAATGATCAGGATCAAATCATTTGTAGCACTTTACAACAATTGTAACACCTACAAAATTGGCAAAGTGTCACTAGGATAAGGTACCCAGCCTTATCCATCTACAATAGACTATTTAGATTATCACTTAAACATGATCCACCCGTATGTCTCCACATACATGTTTAAGTTACAAAGTTAACCTCGGATGTTAGTTTATTGGGTTTTGGTTAATACAACTAAAATGTCACAGGCCCTGAGAAGGTGTATGGCACCACCTATAATTACATCTTACACCTTAAGTACCACTGATCCCTCTAATGAACAATATAACATAGTCCTACTATGTGAACACCTCTCGAGCCATGAGAAGGTGTGTGGTGCCACATTGTTCAAACCCTGAGATCAACCCTTAAGGGAGCAATCTATCGACTTACGCCTGCTTCGGAGAAAGAGTGAATTTCATTTTGTGTAGCTGAGTGAAGTGAAGTTTCTGTCATGAACGATGTTATATAATGAGACACTAACACTTCGTGGTCAGGCCTTATACAAACTCTTTGTAAATGACGCCCCCGCTCGCATGTCCCCACATGAATGATCAGGATCAGACCATCTGTGGCAAGTCACAACACTTATAACCATTCCACAAAACGGGTTGCATCCATAGCGTCACCAAGAGAAAGTTTCCCTCCTATATCCATATACTACAGACTATTTTGGTTATCAATTAAGACATGATCCACTTGTATGTCACCACATACATGCTTAAGTTACATAATGACAACCAGGGATTTTAGTTTATTGGTTTGTGGTAAAGCAAATAAAACATCCAATATGCAAAGTCAAGAAGTGAAGTAAATATCATATAATATACATCACAAGCGTTCGTGCAAACTATGTTTACAAACTACAGGACACGAGACTTTAGGGCATCATCCCCAACAATCTCCTACTTGTCCTTAAGAGAATGGGGTGTACAAAAACTAGTACAAAATAATAAACTAGGGCATTAAGGCCCAGTACAATAAAATCTCCCACTTGCCCTAGTCTAGCCACAAGCGGTCCCATAGACCCATACTCTTAAGGTGACCCTCAAACACTGTAGCCGTGAGAGCTTTCATAAACGGGTCAGCAATGTTGTGCTACAAAGTGATCTTTGTGATGATCACGTCCCCTCGATGCACTATCTCATAGATCAGGTATTACTTTCACTCTATGTGTTTGTCGTGCCTATGACTCCTCGGCTCCTAAGAGTTCACCACAGCACCACTATTGTCACAATAGAGGGTGATAGGCCTAGACATATCTGGAACAACTTCCAGTTCTGTCAGGAACTTCCTGAGCCAGACGGCCTCCTTAGCAGCTTCACAAGTCGCTACGTACTCGGCCTCCATAGTGGAGTCGGCGATGCACCCCTATTTAGTGCTTCGCTACACTACAGCTCCTCTATTAAAAATAAAAACTGATCCTGAAGTGGACTTGCGAAAGTCCCTACTAGTCTAAAAGTCAGAATCCATGTATCCAATAAGGATCAAATCCCTAGATCCATACACAAGCACGTAGTCCCTCGTTCTTCGAAGACACTTGAGGATATTCTTCACTGTGGTTCAGTGACCCTGGCCTGGGTTAGACAACTTATTGACTATTCCCACAGCGTAGCAGATGTTTGGCCTAGTGCAAAGCATCACGTACATCAAACTGCCAATGACAGATGCATATAGGACCCGTCTCATCTCCTCAACCTCTTGAGGCGTCTTAGGACACATGTCCTTAGACAAAGTGACTTCATGCCTGAACGGCAGTAGACCCCTTTTAGAGTCCTGCATCGAGTACTTGAGCAACATCTTGTCAATGTATGATGCCTGAGACAGTGCTAGCACTTTGTTCTTATTATCCTGAAAGATCTGTATACCCAAAACAAACTGAGCCTCTCCCAAATCTTTCATTTGGAATTGGGTTGCTAGCCAATTCTTAACTACAGTTAGTAGATGATGACATGCAGAAGTGTATCTCATCTTAAGCCTTTTACTTAGAATTATGAGGGCTGTTAAGCAGAATATGCGGCAATTATGTTAGAAATTCATGAGAAAATGAGCTTGCATCGTTCAACATGAAGAATCTCGGCTAACCCAATATTATGCGTTATTATGCATTCAATGTTCAATTTTTGTAGCTAACGCAGGAAGTGGACGCAAATGCGGAAACCAGACCACCGCATAGATGACTGCATGCAGAGAAACTCTTCATCACAAAGGCGAACGCGTTCGATCAACACATGGATGTTGCGGTAATTAGCCGCATACGTCTATCGCATGGGAGTTGCACTCATCAAGCGATTGCGGTCATCGTGTAGAGTTGCGGTATTAAGTAAAGGCGATCACTGAATGATTGTGGCTACACGATAATGCATGATAAAGTGATCAATGCAAGGTTGGTGGAATGAATGCATCAATGCATCTACCTTGGGAAAAGCAAAAGATGATGTTGACATTTCACCTACCACGCCGTTAGCAGCAGAGATTCAGAAAGGACTAAACACGCTGAATGTCAGAATCAGAATAGTCCATTAATGCTATCAGCGATCTAGGCTCTATATAAAGAAGCCGATGAGCAGAATTTCTACTTATTCAAGGTTTTTGCCCAAGGTTGAATCCAAGGTTTTCACCTGAGGTTCGCCTAGGGCGGATCCTTGTGATCCAGACAAATACATGAGAAGAAGCTTGAGAGTTCTTCACCTCCTCCATCCATTCCGAGTGACGACCGGAGACTTCGACCGAAACTAGATCTCGAAAGAGTCAGCTCCTCCGCCCATCCATGGCACCACCAGAACCCTTTATGCACATCCGCTGGAAGCAAGTCATTGATTCTAGCCGGTCATTTTACTTAGCATAAAGATGTAGCAACACCTTTTACTTAGCATATATGATGTGTTCAATGCATTTCTATGTTTCCTTCAACTCCATCTCCATCTTCTTTACTTAGCATCTTTAACTTTCATTGTATCACTTAGTGAGATTCCTAGAGTATTGCATACTTAGTCATGTGGATTAGGGATATGAAGCATGTAGCAAACCAACGAGAGGTTTGCGTTGCGTGGGTGTGTGAGAAAACCTTATTTGCTTAGTGTGAAGCTGTAGCAACACCTGTCTATAGGCGAACACAACGCTTGTCTATGAGTAACGTTAGCAACAACTAACTGCCCGAGAGGGTAAGTAGTTGGTCGCTTTAAGCAATGTAAGATATTGTTCACTAGAGATATGAATAATCTTATGTCAGCAAAGTTCATGCGGTTACATTGTCTTATGAGCGCGTCATTCATCATTTAGGCTTACTTGAGAGAGTAGTCTAAAACCCAAATCTAAAACTCGAGAGAGCAGATTGGAACACATAAGCAAGAATGGAGAACTTAGAGATAAGCTCTGTTTGCTTTCATACAGCGTATGTACCCTACGAATAGGATATTGCATGCGTCCAGGAAGTAGGATATGGTGGATGTATGCGGTCATCTCGACACTTATGCATACCCACCGGATAAGTCCTAGATTTAGGCTTTTAGTGTGTGTAGTCTGATCGCATGGCTTGCGTTGACTAAGGTTTTCCTTGCGGTCACTCTTAAGGGTTGCAATGAAATCATCTCCACATTTGATCTATTTTCCCATTCATTTATTTCATGTCATGAGTGGTCGTGTATCTACCTCTCTTTCATATTCTCATTGCATTGTCTGTTAGCTCGGAGTAGGAGTAAGGTTAGCTTAGCTACCTCCCATCCATTCTTTTATTCAACTGTCGCATGCACATTACTACATTCATCCAGCTACAAGTCTCTGAGTTCGACCTCGGATCACCTGAGTAACTTGCGTTCGCGTTATACTTGGCGTGAGCGCAAGAAAACTTGTGACAAGATGCATGGTCATCGCATATATTCATTAACGCATAGTCATTCCAACACATGACCATCGACGCATGACAATCAACACATACATTAAGAACATGCATCGCATATTGCGTCCATGGAATTTTAGTTGTTGAGTAATTGACATCTAATTTCCCGTCATCAGTAGACCCACATCATTCTCAATGAATAGGATTTTGTCTACATACAACACTAAGAAAACTAATGAACCGTTGACAATCTTCTTATAGACACAAAGTTCATCAACGTTTTGGTCAAAGCCATACGATTTGATCGCAGTACAAACCGAGTGTTCCAAGATCGAGATGCCTATTTCCACCCATAAATAGACCGATTCAGTTTGCAAACTTTTTGCTCTTGACATTGGGCAATGAATCCCTCGGGCTGCACCATGTAAATGGTCTCCTCAAGATTGCCATTCAGAAAGGTCGTCTTGACATACATTTGCCAGATCTCATAATTATAATAAGCAGCAATGGACAGGAGCATGCGAATCAACTTAACATGGCAACAGGCGAGAAAGTCTCTTCATAGTTGACTCCCTCCCCCTGGGTATAACCCTTTGCCATAAGTCGAGCCTTGAAGGTTTGCACCTTCCCATCAGCACCCTGTTTTCTCTTATAGATCCATTTACACCCTATAGGTCTCACCCCATCAGGCTAATTTACAAAATCCCAAACTGAGTTGTAGTACATCGACTCCATCTCGAGATCCATGTCTTTGACCCATTCATCCCGGTCTATATCCTCCATTGTCTTCTGATAAGACAATGAATCCTCAACGTCGACATCTGCTACTATAGTAAGGATTTCTGTGAAACCCAGATAGTGAATGGGTGGGTTTGCAACCCTCCCACTGCATTGAGGTTCCCTCAACTCTTGAGGTGGAACTGACCTACTAGATGAACTATCATCAACAACTCTTGCTGATGAAGCAGGCCTTTCAACAACTCTTGTTGAAGTTTCAGTAGTTTTGTTGGAAAGTTCACATAACACGACTTTACTACATGGACTGTACTCCTTTATATGATCCTCCTCCAGGAAAGTAGCGTTCGTGGAAAAACACCCTATTTTCCAATGGATCATAAAAATAACCTTTTCGTGTACCTTTGGGGTAGCCTACAAAGAGGCATAACCTCGACCATGGTTCCATCTTCTTGGGATTTGCCTTAAGTACAAGTGTAGGGAAACCCCATATGCGGAAGTGACGTAAACTAGCTTTCCTGCCATTCCACAACTCCAGAGGTATTCTCACAACACTCTTAGAAGGAACACAATTGAGTATGTAAATTGCAATCTCCACTATGAAACCCCAAAACGAGTCTGGTAAGGAAGTGTAACTCATCATCGAACGAACCATGTCCAACAAGGTTCTGTTTCTTCTTTCCGCTACACCATTTTACTGAGATGTACCCGGCGCTGAGAGTTGGAAAACGATTCCATGTTCTATCAAATAGTCCTGGAACCCATAATAAAAAAACTCTCCACCTCGATCTAATCAAAGTGTTTTAATCCGTCTATCCAATGCGTTTTCAACTTCAGCCTTGAACTTTTTGAACCTTTCAAAGGATTCAAACTTTCGTTACATCAGATAAACATACCCATACCTAGAGTAATCATCAGTAAAACTGATAAAATACTCATAGCCACTTCGAGCTCGCACATTTAGAGGACCACAGAGATCATAATGTACTACTCACCTTTTCTAGTAAAAGCTCTTTTAGTCATCTGACCCTCAAGGCAAGATTCGTACACTGGTAAAGAATTTTGTTCTAACTCACTTAGAAGGAGATTCTTCACCAATCTCTCAATCCTATTGAGATTGATGTGCCCTAATCGAAGGTGCCAAAGTTGGGCATTTTCTTTTGAAGAAATTCGTTGACATTTAGATTGAGTTACGACAGATTTAAATATCTCTATGTTATGGAGGGAACTTAAGGCTAATGGTCTTAACACATACAAGTTGTTTTCCAGTTTAGCTTTACAAATCTCAACACCATTTTTAAGAATAAACACTTTATCCACATTAAAAGAAAGCATATTTTACATTGTAACAGGCACTTTACAGAAATAAGATTCCTTTTTAATTCAGGAACAACAAAAACATCTTTTAAAATAAGAAACCTATTTTGTAAAGTTAACTGGATGCCTTCCACTGCCACAGCTGAGACGATGTGCTCAGTGCCTATTCGCATCGTCATCTCACTAGCCTTCAGTTGTCGCTAGGTCTAATCCCCTGAAAAGAAGAACAAACGTGATTAGTAGCGCCCGAATCAATTATCCAAGCAAAATCATCATTCTCCACTAAACATGTTTCTAGCACAAGTAAATCATATTTACCTTTGTCTACCTTGGCCTTAGCCTTGGCAGCCTTCCTCTCTTTCAGATAGCGAGGACTATTCCTCTTCAAGTATCTGTTCTGGTTGCAGTGGAAAGATTTTCCTTTTTTAACCGACGGCAGATGCCTCCTTGGGGCGATAGGTAGCGGGTTAGCAAGCACTTTCCCTTTCCTTTTACCACTCTTATTCTTCTTCCCCTTTCTAGAGTTAGAAGTAGAAGGTGCAGACTTTGTTCCTGAGGTCGAACCTCGATGGAATGTCCTAGAAGATGAAGTAACATTGGCCTCACCCCTTTTCCTCTCTTTACTTTTCAGTAAAGATTGGTATGTCTGCAACTCGTTGAGGAGAGTTGTAAGGGTATATTCCACTTTGTTAAGAATCGCATTGCTAACAAAGTGGAGGAAACTCTCTGGCAATGAATGCAGGATGATGCTAACCTGCCTGCCCTCATTGATTCTAGACCCATTCATCTCTGCCACATTGAAGTGGACCATCATATTAAGCACATGTTCATGAACAGAGGTGCCTTCCTCTATTTTGGAGTTGAAGATGTATTTCAGCGCCTTGTGTTTGAGTTGTCCAGACGGTTGTCCGAACATCCTCCATAGGGACTCCATGATCTCACGCGCTAAGACCATGGGCTCATGCTTCTTGGCCAACACGTCACTCAGACTGGCCAAGATATAGGCTCGGGCCTTCTCATTTGCCCGTGTCCATCGCTTGTACGCCTCCCAAACATTTCGAGCAGCGTTTGGAGCTGGAATAGGAGGACAGACCTCCGTAAGGGCAAACATTAGATCCTCGATGATGAGTATCATCATGATCATATGTTTCCAACTCGAATAGTTGTCGCTAGTAAGTTTTTTGGCGCTAAGCAAAGCGATTGTGGCTGTAGCCATTTTAAAAAACCGTTGCTGAAAAACAAACAAACTTTATAAGACTTTGCTAAACCACATTTTAACCAATTAGTTTTAGCAAAACAGTTTCCAAGTACCCTAAGTGAAAAGACTTCTATTTTGTAATGATGTCCTAGCGAGGCAGGACAAACGTCACCAGTGGGGTGATCAGATGCCCCTCCACTAGGATGAGACATTCTCAACCATTAGGCAGAACCAACTCTTGGAACTGAACCTAATAACCACCATTTATTTGGTCCAAAACTGTTAACCCTTAACAATTCTGCGTAAGTGTGACCCCTTGTTTTCGACGCCAAAGTCCTGCCTTAATGAGCCCACCATAGGGAAGAAGCAGATTAGGACAAGAGACTAAGTAACCTTATCCTCTTACAGGAGATCAAATAAAGAAATGTGCAAAACTTCCATCCTATAGGGGGACACTCCCAGAGTGCCTTGAGGCGATGCGCATAATCTTTATTCAATCCAACGAGAGAGACCGTGGGATATGCTGTCGCACTTCCCGCTCCTACTTACTATGAACATTCTCTCCATCCACCTTGATATTGACCTACCCAAACACCATCCTTTAGAGGGACACTCCCAGGGTGCCACGAGGCCGATGGTAGATCTCACGGTGTGGACTATAAGGGAGAATCACAAAAGGTTTAAATGAAGCATCAAATGCCCTAAGTACCTCCCACTGAATATTCTACCTAGGGGTTCTTTAACCTAGACAATCCGGCTACTGATTTTAGTCTAAGTCATCTTTTAAGTCCGCTAAAAAACAACTTTTGTCTTTGAAATAAAAACAAGTTCAAGTAGTCACATTAAACTCTTTAATAGACTGTCCTTAACTTGCATGCATGCATCAAATCTATCTAATTCATCTTTCCAGGTAAGTTCCCAGGTAGGGGTGTTATGTTTCCGTCAACTTAAACACCCTAGCCAAGCTAGAACCCGCCTTAGACAAAAGGTCCCTTATAGATAGATTTGCTACACTTTAACCATTTATTAGTCAATTAGAACCGTGATCTTATGTCTATCTTATCCAAGTTTTGAACATTTTAAAACCATGAATTAAACCTAAGTGAGCATGCATGTCTTTCTTATGGATTTTAGTTCTAATTTCTTTTTATAATTCTTATAAATGAAACAACTAAAACATACATTGCTACACAACTAGGTATTTATAACGCTTATAAATTTAACCTATGTGTCATGCTTTATGCAATGTCCGGTCATTACTATACATAACTTTTATATACAAGCAACAACAAGCACACATGCTTTCCATACACCCTTATACTATAACAATTATAATATAAAGATGATGCATGTCAATTCTTTATGCATGCATAAATACAACTCTTATATTATATGATGCATGAGCATGCTCTTACGTAATTTAAATCATGCTTCTCTAAATCATAACATTCATAATAAAGATATGATGTATGACCAATGCATAACCTGAGGTGTAATTTTTCTATATGTGCATACCATATGAATATAAAATAAACCATACATCTTATGTATAAAAAACAAAGATTAATGGACCGGGATGAACCACGTCTTAAACCGGAATGAAAAATTCTATCTATTACATTTTTCCATCGAGCAAACCGATACATAGGCAAATCGGGTCTTGAACCACCGGGCGAAGCTCCCCATCGTTTAGTAAACGCCTCCAAGTAAACTATTGTGTAGCGCCCACTAGACGATAACGCGAATGCTAAACGATCGTTTAGACGACAATGAAGCTGTGAAGCCTGATCTTCTAGATGATCGCTTAAGACGCGAAAGGTAAATGATTTACCACTCATTTACTCTACGATCGTATAGTCAGTAACTAAGTGATGAGGCTTCCTGAGCTATACGATCATCAAGTGCACGCGCGTTAAATGACACACGAGTATCCGATACTCGGCGATTGTTTACCCCATCGTCTACACGACCCGACCAATGCTTGATCGTCTTCTTCCTCGAAGAACAACAACCCTTGCTTCGAAGCTTCTTAATGAACGACTCACAGACTCAAACTAACTTTAAATACAGACTAGATAGAAATTAATAATGCCCAAAAATGTAAGGGTCTTTACAATTAACTTAAAATGTAATAAAATTTAACAAACCGAGGTTTCATCCCAGAAAACTCCATTAATCCACACATCCACAAACAAATTAACACTTAAAATAGAGAGTAGACATGCTCTTACCCACCAAGAATGTAAATGTAATTCTTTGCAGCAATGAATTTGGAATATCAGAAACCTGGCTCTGATACCAATTGAAAGAACTCTTATACAAGAGTACCTCTGAGCAGAAGCGGATCTTTCCATTTCATTATGACAGAATTTCCACATATACATTCACACATACAGATATGCATTAACACTAATAAATTATCGGCATGCTTAAAGAATAAACAACACAGAGAACAAGACACTTACCAGTTGAAGACTCTCTTCTCGGCAAAACTCATTCTCACACGAACAGACTTATTGCGCTCTCGCTAGAACAGCAAGCTATCGCTCAGCAACACCCCGGTCGTCTACCATGAATGGCTTCACACGAACAACAGAAAATGGGGATAACACCACCACTCGGAGCCTTTAGTATTTTCAGAGTGAGAATCCAAAGTGTAGGCTTTGTTCGGATTTGGTAGAGGTGAGGAGGAAAAGAAATCGTGTACAACGATCAAGCAAGTGGGAAAAGAAAACGACTATCGTATAGTTAAGGTGTTTGATCGTTTAGGCAAGGTACACGATCGAGTAGGAAAAGCTAGGTGATCGTCTATACGATCGCTTAGTAAAGCTCGGGTGTTAAGCGATCGTTTAGTAAAATGTAAGCGATCGTTTAGAAAAGCGCGTGCACGGGTGAGCGATTGTTTAGCAGACGTGAGCTTATCGTATAGGCTCTGATTTACTAAGTGATTGAATGCAAAACTCACCGTGAGCTATTATGCATGTCTTTTCGATATCTTTGCAAAACGAAAACAATTTTTATTTTATTCTTCAGGTACGAAAACCGAATTGAACTCCCAGTAACGAATGGCTACGGAGAAAATGTCGGGCAATTATCCCATAACTGTCCAATTAATAAATTAATAAATAAATAACCTATAGTTTGATATCATATATCAACCATAGTGTTTTCTCCTCTACTTGATATAAATCATATTTATATTCAATTTCTTGCAAATTAATATATCTTATACATTTAGTCAATCATATCATATATAATTAACGAGTTCGATTATATCATATATAATCGAACTCCCTCTTGTCAATTTAAATATTTCAAACTGACCCAAAAACTGATTCCCAAATGAATCCAAGCTACCAAGGGGACCTTATAGACCTATGACTCGAAGCTCCAACGGTACATGAATAACTGACTAAACTCTTTAGCCACGAGATCCACCATCCGTTAACTGCTAGACATTCCACTAAAGACCGACAACTGAACTCTCCTTACCACAGATATATTTCTGTGTCCATCGGATATAATCAATCATCAATGCGATAACCTTCACAAATGCTCGTAAGTATAGCTGGACCAATTTACCGTTTTACCCCTGTAGTTACATCTTACACGTTAAGTACCAATGATCCCTCTAATGAACAATACACTATAGTCCCACTATGTATGAACACCTCTCGAGCTATGAGAAGGTGTGTGGCGCCATATCGTTCAAGCCCCAGGATCAGTCCTTAAGGGAGCAATCTATCTACTTACCCCTACTTTGGGGAAAGAGTGAATTTCATCTTGTGTAGCTGAGTTCCCAGCTCTCAAATTACACAAATCCCCAAAGTGGTAAGCTTGAGTCAGCGAACTGGCCACTCGCACCCATGAAAATCAAAGGACCGCCCTCAATGGAATGAGTTCCCAACTTACTCAGGATTGAGGTCATGTTACCTATGGTGATCCTAGTGAAGTGAAGTCTCTGTCATGAACGACGTTATATAATGAGACATTAACACTTCGTGGTCAAGCCTTATACAAACTCTTTGTTGTATAATATATGATATTTTGAAAACAGTTTGTACGAACGCTTATGATGTATTGGGGTTGATGCCCTAAAGTCTAGTGTCCTGTAGTTTGTAAATAGTCTGTACGAACGCTTATGATGTATAATATATGATATTTTACTTCACTTCTTGATTTTGCTCAGTTGTTTGTTTTATTTGCTTTACCACAAACCAATAAACCTAAAATCCCTGGTTATCTGTATGTAACTTAAGCATGTATGTGGTGACATACAAGTGGATCATGTCTTAAGTGATAACCAAAATGGTCTGTAGTATATGGATATAGGAGGGAAACCTTATTCTGGTAATGCTACGGATGCGGCCCGCTTTGTAGAATGGTCACAAGTGTTGTAACTTGTCATAGATGGTCTAATTCTGATTATTCGTGTAGGAAACATGCGAGCGGAGGCGTCCTATACAAAGAGTTTGTATAAGACCTGACTATGAAGTGTTAACGTCTTGTTATATAACACCGTTCATGACAGAGACTTCACTTCACTAGGATGACCATAAGTAACATGACCTTAATCCTGAGTGAGTTAGAAACTCTTGCCATTGAGGGCGGTTCTTTGATTTATATGGATACGAGTGACCAGGTCGCCGACTCAAACCTACCATTTTGAGGATTTGTCTGATTTGGGAGCTGGGAACACATCTACATAAGAGGAAATTCACTCCTTCCCTGAAGTAGGGGCAAATAGATAGACAGCTCTCTTAAGGGTTGATTCCAGGGCTTGAACGATGTGGTGCCACACACATTCTCTTGGCCCGAGAGGTGTTCACACATAGTTGGCCTATGTTGTATTGTTCATTAGAGGAATCAGTGGTACTTTAGAAGTGAGATGTAACTACAGGGGCAAAACGGTAAATTGGTCCAACTGTACTTACGGGCATCTATGAAAGGTCATCGTACTCATGATTGGTTATATCCGATGGACACATAAATATATCTGTGGTAAGAAGAGTTCAATTGTTGGTCTTTAGTGGAATGCCTGGCAGTTAACCAATGGTGGATCTCGTGGCTAAAGAGTTTAGTCAGCTATTCACGTACGGTTGGAGCTTCGAGCCACAGGTCCATAAGGTCCCCTAGGTAGCTTAGCTAAAGTCGAGAATCAGTTTTTCGCTCAGTTTGAAATGTTCAAGTTGACAAGAGGAAGTTTGATTATATATGATATAATTGAACTGGTTAATTATATATGATATAATTAACTAAATGTATGAGATACATTATTTTGGAGGAAATCAGATATAAATATGATTTATATCAAGTAGAGGAGAAATTACTATAGTAGATATATGATATCAAACTATAGGTTAAGAATATAATATGGTCATATTCATTTATAATTAATTGGCCAGTTATGTGATAATTGACCAGAAATTTTTCCTAAATCGTGCGATAGTGGGAATATCAATTTTGGTTATTGTAACTGAAGAATAAAATGAAAATTGGTTTCATTTTGCAAATAGTTCGAAAAAATCGCTGAAGGTGTGGAAACGTCATGATTGCTTAGTTGAGGGTCTATACGATAGCACCCATCGCCTAAACGATCGCACACCAACGTACTAAATGATCACACGCGTTCTCTAAACGATCGCTCACCTTCAATAAACGATCGCTTAGCGCACCGAGTTTTCTAAACAATCGCTTACTAATTACTAGACGATCACTTAGTAAAACCTACACGATCGTGTACCTTTCTCTAAGCGACGAGCACCCGACTATACGATAGTCACCTACTATTTCCCACTTGCTTGTTGTTCTACACAATCGCCCTTTCCTCCTTCCTGTACCAAATCCATCAAAGTCCACTCTTTGAATTCTCACTCTGAGAATACCAAGGGCTTCAAGTGGTGGTGTCGTCCCCGGTTGCTACTTGTTTGTGTGCTGCCCTTCGTGTAGACGATCGTGTTGTTAGGCGATTGATTGTTGCGTGATTTGGATCGTAGAGGAGTTGCTTCCACTTGATTGAGTTCATGTGAAGATAGTCTTCAATTGGTACGTATACTCAATCTGTTGTATTTTATTTGTCAAAGCATGCCTATAATTAGCATTAAAATGCATACCTGTTTGTTAGAATGTGTGTGTGGTATTTCGGTCACAATGAAATAGGAAAGATCCAAATGTGCTCATGGATACTCTTGTTTAAGAGTTCCTTCAGGACACCCCTGCTCGCATGTCCCCACACGAATGATCAGTATTAGACCTTTTGTGGCAAGTCACAATACTTGTAACCATTCCACAAAGTGGGCCACATCCGTAGTATTACTAGGATAAGGTTTCCCTCCTATATCCATATACTACAGACCATTTTCTTTATCACTTAAGACATGATTCACTTGTATGTCACCACATACATGCTTAAGTTACATAATGACAACCAAGGATTTTAGTTTATTGATTTGTGGTAAAACAAATAAAACATCGAATGTGCAAAGTCAAGAAGTGAAGTAAATATCATATATTATACATCACAAGCGTTCGTACAAACTATGTTTACAAGCTACAAGTCATGAGACTTTAGGCCATCATCTCCAACAAAACCAACAAAAGAAAACAACAAATTCGACAATTTTTCTTTTTTTTTTCTTTTTTTTTTTTGATAGGTTTGAGCATAAAATAACAAGATGAATAATGCGATAATGGAAATTGAAAAAAATGAAAAATAATAAAAGACAAACAATAACAAATATATATATATATATGATCTAGAGCCTAAGCTATGTTACCAAAATGATAAAAAAAAAAAAAAAAAAAAAAAAACCCTCGAATGTTGAATCTAAGAACCATGTTTAACAACAAGGAGTCAAAGATTTCAACCTAAGCTACCCCAAATTGAGCTTGATCTCAACTCCTAAGAAAGGGAAGATGACAAATTACTTAATTAGATGATCTAATGAACCAAGGATCGGAAAAAGCTTGACATACTCATCAACCCTTGATCTTCAAAGCACTCCATAAGCGAGATAGATTAGTTTTCACTTGAATGCTCGAAATATGCATGCATTCTATTACAAGAACACTCAAGAAACAAAGCTTAAAAACTTTCAAGGTTTAAAACCAAGTTTCTACATTTGCAAATATTTTCAATTATAATTGAAAGATACAAGACTTTATATAGTCTTTAAGATATTGAAAACTATTTGATCTAAATAAACAAAAGTGAAAATTAAACATTAAAGAAGTCATCTTCTTAACGTTTCTTTCAACCACCATATTTAATGTATCTCTATTAATGGTAACCTCCATCTTTTCAACCACCATCTTTGATGCATCTCCATTAATGGTAGCCTCCATCTTTTTGAAGAGATTGAATCTCCAGTAGAAGTCATTGATCGACTATTGCTTTGATATTTTTTTAGAATTAAGTACAAAAAAAAAAAAAAAAGAAATTCACATTCATAATGCAATAACCGGTTAAGTATCAAAATAAATTATAGAGAAGAAGGAACTTTACATTTGAATTCAATTTCTACAATTTCATATTCTTCCTCAACAAACAGATCTCCATGTAATACATCAGGATCTCCTCTTCTCTGTAATAGCCTCCATAGAGTCTTCCCTACTATTCTTTGTCAAGGAGCCAGTTTATGGAAACCTCATTTTGAAAGCAATAGGTAATTTTTGTATTAGAGAGCTTTTCCACATAAAACTTTTCTCCGAGAAAAAACTTGAGAGAAAAGAGAGGGAGAAAGATAGTGGTTTTCGTGACAAAATCCACTCACATTTATAGAGAACTTTCTTTATCTATTTAATCGTGATTCCACCACTCACCTCCACTACCTTCATTAAGGGGAGCTATTAATTTTAATTAAAATAAAATTAAAATAAGGATTGCTTTCAAATAAAAGAAAATAAAGCAAAATATTTACAAACATAAGAAAATTTCACTTTCTATCTGTAATAAATCACGATAGACTGCGATAGGCTACTATCTTTGTTTCTCTACGTCATGATAGACATAGATATGATAGACACAAATAGTAATCTATCGTGCTCTATCATAAATAGACTAAGATATGTTGCTATTAATTGTGAATATTTTTAGCAGTTTTGTCATTTAAAGTAGTTTCTCTTAAAATAAATAATTTAATTTTGTATTAATTAATTAAATAAATATCACATATTTAATTAAGTGAATATTTGAATCTCATTCAAATGTTTGTTTCTCTCATACCCTATACTTTTAATATGAATCTCATTCATATTAAATTTAACCAATAGTTTTAATATGAATCTTATTCATATTATTTTAATATGAATCTAATTTGTACTCATTATTATTTAAATCTTATTCAAATACATTATATCTCCTTTTTATTATATAGCTTAATTTTGAATCTCATTCAAAATTAATTTTATATTATAATATATGTATCTATATACATTATATTAATTATATCATATACAAATATTATTCCCTAAATTAATTTGAACAACTCAAATTCTTTCAAAATTATTAGTCCTTGTTACCCGTTGTGAGCTAGCAGGGGGTCCAATGGGCCTAAAGATTATAAGCTTCAATGATTCGAGGTTAATTAATTAAACACTTTAATTAAGTTAACCAACATTCAGTAACAATGGGTCACTTCACTAAAGACCCATAGCTACACTCTTACACCGTAGAACATGTTGCGTCCATGGATTTAACCATTATAAGTAAGTTGATCATTCACGAGTTGTTCATTATTACAGTTGGGTCAAATTATCGCTTTACTTCTATAATTATCTGGTATTTCTTAAGTACCATTAATCGCTTTAATGAACCATCTGTTTATGGTCCTACCATAAACCAAATCCCTTCGAGCCAATGAAAGGGTGGGTGCCCTTTGTTCAAGACCTGGAATCAATACTTAAGGGAACTACTCATCTACTTACTCTAAAGGCGGGAAGGAGTGAATAATTAGTTTTTTGACCCTTAACCTCAAATTAATTAATTAATTAATATTTTGATGATAACAAACCTGAATTATTTTATTAATAATTTGAGTATTTTTGAATTGTCAATTGCGTAGAGCTCACAACAATGGTTACAACGCAATTTGAATCACCTAAATCAGACCTCAAACGAAGAAGATATGGCCGAAAAAATCTTACCGAAAAAATTCCAAGTTGATGATGTGGCATAATTTTTTTCATCAAAGTAGACCAATTGAAAGATGTCACTTAGAGTAATGGAGGAGTGACACATGATGGGCTTTTGATTTTTGGATTAGTTTTAAAAGAAAATGAATTTAAAAGGAAAATAAATTTAATATTATTTTATATTTGTGTCTAATAATATTATATTTTGTTTGTGTCTAATGACTAATTTACTTTAAAATATCCACCATTGATTTTTCTTTTCCAAGATCCAATGGTCCAAATTAAATGTGGTTTTCAACAAATTTTTCTCTCTATTTAAACTCATCTTCTTCTCCAAATCACAACAACAATTTTTATTATTTTCAACCCTCCGTAACTTATTAAGCCACCATTGTTGCTCTCTCCCCAAGCTTCAATTTTCTTCTTTTCATCTTCTTTTTTAGAGAGATATTTTATGTTGTGAGGATTGGTGTATTGAGTGCTAAATTTGTAAATCTACTCTTCAAGAGGGTTTTTCTCATATTGTTTCTCATTTCAAAATTCATTGTAAGGGTTGCTCTTGATCCCTAAAAAGATTGGTTGTAACAGTTTGATCCTCAACCGTGGAAAGGATCGGTTCGTTCTTGCTCTAAAAAAAAGAGCATTGTAGCGGTTTAACTCTAAACCATGGAAAGCGTCAAGTTCAAGAAGCTGTAACAGTTTGATCCTCAACTGTGGAAAGGATCGGGTTCGTTCTTGCTTTAAAGAAAAAAAAATTGTAGCGGTTTGACTCTAAGCCGTGGAAAGAGTCAAGTTCGTAGTGACATACCCAAGAGGAGCTTGGGAAATAAATGTAAGCTGGTTGTGTCGAGCCACTATAAATTTTCCAGTGTCAATTTCTCTATCATTCCCCTATTTAACTTTGCAATTAATTTGTTCTTAAATTTTATTGCTTGAAATTATTTGCAATTTTTGTTCTTAAATTTAATTGCTCATATATGTTTATTTTGATTGATAGTTCTTAAATTTATATATCTTTACCAATCCTTTTATTATATTTAAAAATTGTGCTTTAAAGTGTGATGGTTGATTTCTTGTTTAATTCAAAGTGAAATTATTCATTTTTGTTTAAATTACTTATTACCTAAAATTGTATTAATTTGTTTAATTGGGCCCACATTAGTAAAAAGTTTTCATTAGTTTTAATAAACCATATTCACGACTCTAGGATTGCCATACCGATCCTATAATTGGTATTAGAGTCGGTTGCTCTCTTATTTATGATAAAAAATTTCATAAATCATTTTAGATTGATACCCATGGTTTGAGTTTCTCACTCCTACAATTTGGCAGGTAGCTCTTCTATATAAAATTATTTTGCAAATATTATTTTGGTATTAAAAGTATTATATTACTATTTTGAAAAATTATTTGAAAAGCTTAATTGCTAGAGCTATGACAACTTTAGAAGGTCAATGTGTTGATACATCCCCTTTCTTTAATGGTAAAAATTTTGATATTTGAAAAATGATAATGAAAACATTTTTGCTTGCTATTGATTTTAATATCTTGTATGTTTGTGAACATAACTTGTCAAAATTAAAATTTAATGATAAATTGTTCTCTTTTAATGTCCAAGCCATAAATATCATATGTAGTGCTTTGGATAGTAAAGTATGTGATAAAATTGCACAATTTGATTATGCATATGATATTTGGAATTTTCTTGACAATATGTATAGTGTAGAAAATTTTCCTTGTACTACTAATGATATATTTAATGTGAAGAAGAATTATAATTTGCAAAATGAAGGAAAAATCTATGTAGTGGGAAAAAAAAATGTGATGGATCCTCTTTGTGCTTAATGACTCATTCCGATAATGATTCCGGAGATGAAAGTGACGAAAATGAGGTAGTTCAAAAAACCCTTCCTATCATGAACTATATAATGCTTTTGAAGATATGCAATATGATCTTAAAAAAGTTAGCTCTAGATATTTAAAATTATCAAGAAGTATTAAAGCATTATCTATTGAAAATAGAAATTTGATGGATGAAAATGCTTGCTTGAAAAATGGAGCCAATAATATAATGTTGCGTGATTCTTGTTGTGATGAGAAATGTGCTTTGAATGATAAAATTAAGTTTCTTAAAGTTGAGAATGATGAATTTAGATCTTTAGCATATAATTTGAAGATTGAATTGAATGATATGATAGATGAAAATGAGAAAATTGAATCTTGTTCATTGAAATTGAAAGATGAAATTGCTAGTTTGAAAGACAAAATTCTTGATTTGGAAAATAGCAATTCATCTTTAGAAGATAAATTTTCTCTTGTTGACAAAATAAATTTCTTGAATATGATGTTGATGAGAAAAATAATCTTTTGCATATGCTTAAAGAGAAAGAATTGCTTGCACAAAGACAAGATAAAATTATTGGCATAAGTAAACCTTGTAGTGACAAAAGGGGATTAGGCTATTTGAAGCAAAATTGTTCATCTATTTCTAAGGGTATTTGTTAAAGTCGCCCCAGTATGTCTCAAGATGGTTTATTTAACATACCTAATGGTGAATCCAATTTTGTGCCAAAACGTGAAAAATTTTAGAATTCCCATGTAAAATCAAAATCCGTGCATAATAAATTCTATGCAGATGAAAATGTGCTAAAAATGTGAATTTTGTGAAAAAGTATGAAAAAGCTAGGCCATTGCATGAAAAATCAAAGTTTATGCCTAAAAATTGTCTTGCTAAAACTAATTGCATGAATAGAAATAAATTTCTGTCTAAACATGGAAATGCTAAAAATGTATTTGAAAAATCAAAGTTTATGTCTAAACATTCATATGCTAAAACTAATTACAAGAATAGTGCTAAATTTGTACCTAATCATAGAGATATTAGAGATATGCACGTGAAATCAAAGTTTGTGCCTACATGTCATTTTTGTGGAGTCAAAGGTCATATTAGATCAAACTGTTTTAAATTGAAAAATGCCCCTAACAAAAATTACTTGAACAGAAATAAGGTGCAAAATCAATTAGTTAAAAAGAAAATTTTGCCCAATGTTGTATGTTATTCATGTGACAAAATTGGACATAAATTTGATACTTGTTATTTGTCAAAAATGAATACTAGTAATGTTAGAACTAATCTTAAATGGGTTCCAAAATTTTTGTTAACTAACAATGAAGAACCCAAGAAATGGGTACCAAAATCTTTTGGTTGAGCTTTCTTTGTAGGTGTGATTTCAAGAAACAATTGGTTGCTTGGACTCTAATTGAGTAATTAATTCAAATTGGAGAAACTTTTATGACTTGTTTGAATCCAACAAAGGAAATGACATATTTGGTAACTTTATATGTTTTATTGAATTGTTGAGATAAGTATTTATATTAGTTTCTTTTGTGAAAATTTAATTTATTGAATGTTTGAAATTGACTTATTGGATTTCATCAATTAAGGGATTTAATGCCATGAAAAATGGTTATATATCTATCTATGTGGCACTTGTCTTAATTTCTTATATTTTGGCTTTTTGGCCAATTAAATGTTTGCTTTATGCTTGTGTTTTTTTTGAGAAGTTTTGATCAAAAGGATATTGAGTTTGAAATATGTTATCATTGAGTTGAAATTGATTAGATTTTCATTAGATGTTCTTTTGAGCATGAGTTGCATTTTACCACGACTTCCTTGTTGGATGAAAATTACTTTGAGTTATGTTGTCGGTCCTATGTTGAAAAAGTATGTGATGTTGCAATGTTGTTTGGAAGGATTGTTAAATTCCTTTTTATAAGGGGAGCATTTGAATTGATTTACTTTCTTGATCTCCATTAGCATTTTGTTCAAAATTAGTATAAATATATTTATTATGCTATACCATGCTTATATTTGATTTGTAATGCTCTAGTTGTTTGTTTTATAATATTTGACATTTTGGTATCTCAATTGCTTGAATTTTACTTGAATGATTTTATCTCCTTGGTTCTGTTATTAAAAGGAGAATCCTTGATTTTAGGGGAGTTATACATATTTATATCTTTTTATATATGAATTTCATGTATGAATGAAATTGATTCTCATATTACTTTATTGTTATATGACTCTCTTATTCTTATTGTTTATCTTTGTAGGGGGAGTTAATGTATTTCCAGTAAAATTATGTTTTAAAAATTTATTTGATATTTCTACCCTCAAATTGAATTATGTGCTAATGTCTTTTTGTCCCTTATTAAGGAGGAGTATTCTATTGATTTCAAAATGGGGAGAAATTTGTGAAATTAGTCTTAAATAGAATTAACCTAAACTTGGTTGATTCTTTATGATGCCTCTAAAATTTACAATGTTGTTGCTTATTATATTTCTTTTAGAAGGCATATAAACAGGAGAAGAAATCCAAATTATGTGTTCATGTTTTACCGAGAACTTTCATATTATTATTTATTTTTCTTAATTATCTTTTTTTTTATTTATTCCAAAGGGGGAGAGGTAATAAAAAAAAATGAAAACATGTTTTTATTGAATATGATTTGTTCAAGTGAATTGAAATTTTATGTGTGTTATTAATGCATCAAGAACATATTTCATATCACACACCTATTTGGATTTTTTTTTTTACTTGTTTGTCATCATAAAAAATGGAGAGATTTTTGGCCCTTAACCTCAAATTAATTAATCGTAATTGATTAATCAATTAATATTTTAATGATAAGAAACATGAATTATTGTATTAATAGCTTGAGTGTTTTACCTTGAGTGTTTTGAAGTATCCATTGCATAGAGCTCGGAACAACGGTTCCAACACAATTTGAATCACTTAAATCGGACCTCAAACGAAAGATATGGCTAAAATAATCTTAAACGAAAAATCCCAAGCTGATGAGGTGGCATAATTTTTCTCATCAAAGTGGACCAATTGAAAGGTACCACTTGGAGCAATGGAGGAGTGACACATGGTGGGTCTTTGATTTTTGGATTGATTTTAAAAGAAAATAAATTTAATATTATTATGTTTGTGTCTAATGGCTAGTTTTGGGGATTTTTGTTTTTTTTTTTTGTTAGATTTAAAAAAAATTAAAAATAAAAAGAATTTAATGTTATATTTTGTTTCTGCTAACAACTAATTTAGTTTAAAATATTCATCATTGATTTTTCTTTTCCAAGATCCAATGGTCCAAATTAAATGTGGTTTTTTAACAATTTTTCCTCTCTATTTAAACTCATCTTGTTCTCCAAATCACAACAATAATTTTTATTATTTTCAAGCCTCCATAACTGATTAATCCACCATTGTTGCTCTCTCTCCAAGCTTCAATTTTCTTCTTTTCATCTTCTTTTTTAGATAGATATTTTATGTTGTGAGGATTGATTCATTGAGTACTAAAATTTTAAATCTACTCTTCAGGAGAGTTTTTCTCATATTGTTCTCCATTTTCAAATTCATTGTAAGAGTTGCTCTTGATCCCTAAAAAGATTGGTTGGAATAGTTTGATCTTCAATCGTAGAAAGAATCGGGTTCGTTCTTGATCTCGAAAAAAGAATATCGTAACCGTTCGACTCAGAGAAGCTTGAGAAGTGGATGTAGGCCGGTTGTGCCAAACCACTATAAAATTTTCAGTTTCAATTTCTCATCTTTCCTCTATTTAATTTTGCAATTAATTTATTCTTAAATTTTATTGCTTGAAATTATTTGTAATTTTTGTTCTTAAATCTAATTGCTCATATATGTTTATTTTGATTGATAATTCTTAAATTTATATATCCTTTACCAATCCTTTTATTATATTTTAAAATTGTGCTTTAAAGTGTGATAGTTGATTTCTTGTTTAATTCAAAGTGAAATTATTAATTTTTGTTTAAATTACTTATTACCTGAAATTATATTAATTTGCTTAATTGGGCTTACATTAGTAAAAAGTTTTCATTAGTTCTAATAAATCATATTCACCCGCTCTAAGGTTTCCATACTGATCTACATGAATTCCATCGTGTGTGGTTATGTTCCTAGCTTTCCACTCGGCCTCGTCTCCAAAATGGTAGGCTTATTCAGTCGATGGCTCAAGTCACTCTCACCCATATAAATTAAAGGACAAGCCGTCACAGGTAAAAGTTCATAACTCACTCAGGATTGAGATCGAGTTACATATGGTTATCCTATGAAATATTATTCTCTTTAGTCAATGTCGTTACAGAGAGACAGACTAAATGATTTTACGGTAAGATCTTATACAAACTCATTGTATAGGATATCACTACTTGCATGTCTCCACATGAATGGTTTTGATCACATTGTTGGTAACTCTTACAAAATGGGTCGTATCCACAGTGTTACCAGGATAAGATACCCAACCTTATCCATAAACTATGGACCCTTTAGGTTATTACTTAAACATTATCCACCTATATGTCAACAACATACTATTCAAGTCTCATGATATAATCTTGGATTTTTACTGTAATGTATAATTCATTATTGCATATTTAAGATAATCAATTATTATATCAAATAATAAATTAATTACAATACTTTAGGGCATAAATCCCAACATTTTTTACCCACAATCTTTAATGCATCTTCAAATATGAATTTGGTCATGATCCATTTCAAATCCTCAAGTTCATATGACGAAAATGAGATTTCTTGGTTTGTATCACTATTTCTTTGAATGTATAAGTGACTTGCTCTCTTAATAATCCTTTCATAAAGAAATCAACAATATTTTATTTTGACTTCACATAATCAATGGAAACTATTTCATTAGGGATCAATTAGCTTATTGAACTATGTCTGTGTTTAATATGGTGACTTGCGATTATAGACATTATTTTTGGTTGTCTTAGAAGTCGTTCAATTGTCACAATAAATACATATTGCACTTACAGGCTTTTACCATAGTGGAATATCTTCAAGAAACTTTCAAAGCCATTTAGCTTCTTCTCCTATTTTATTAAGAGCTATACACTCCTGGTTCCATTATAGAATGTGCTATTAAACTTTTATTTTGAAGATTTCCATGATACAACTACTCCACCTAAGGTAAAAATATACCCATTGGTTGATTTAGTCTCCATGCTATCAGAGATCTAATTAGCATCACTAAATCCTTCCAGCACATGTGGGTACCACTTGTAATCCCATCAATGGTCTAAAGTGTACTTCAAGTATTTTAGAACTTTAACTAATGCATTCAAATGATTATACATGGGATGAAGGGATCGAATACCATAGTGGAAGCGAGTGATCACTTCTACTCTAATTTTATTTTTGAATTCACGTTACATAAAAGAAAACATACAACAAAATGCAGTAAGCTAAGTATGAATTAAGAAAAAAGAAGAAAAATACCATTCAAGACTTTTCTTCTTTCCTTAGCAATTCCTTCTTCTTTCTTAGCGAATGGATCTCACAACATGTTTAAGGACACCTTCGAAAGATCTTCCTTGCTAATCTCTGACAAGGACGGGTTGTTGGAAACAATGTTGAAAAAGAAAAAAGGAATTGATTTGCATAGAAATTCTTCTCTATGATTTTTAAGAGATGAGTGCTCCAAAGAGAGAGGTTTTCTTTCTCTTTTTTCACGTCAGAAAAAGAACCAGCCTTGTTAATTGCAGAAAAATCTTCAATTTAAGTGAGACAGAAGAGTTGTAACTCCTTTCAGCCACCCCTCCACTCTCCTGCAATGCAGGGAGTTAACTTATTGTTTAATTTAATTTAATAAAATAAAATAATTTATTTAATTAAATATTTCATATTTAATTAAATATATATTTGAATCATATTCAAAATATATTTCTCTCTTATAACCTATACTTTTAATATGAATCTCATTTACTTAACTTTTAATTTATAGTTTTAATATAAATCTCATCCATATTATTTGATTTAATTTTGAATTTCATTCAAAATAAATTTTATATTATAATTTATATACATTATATTAATTATTTCATATACAACTAACATATATTCTCTTAATCAATTTGAACATTTCAAATTATGTCAAAATTTTTGTTTCTTGTTTTATCTGTTGTGAGCTAGCAGGGGATATAATGGACTTACAGATTATAAGCTCCAATGATACGAGATTTAATTAATTAAACTCTTTAATTAAATAAATCAACATTCATTAATTATGGGGCAAACAACTATAGATTCATAGTTGTACTCTTATGCACTGTAGAACATGTTGCATCCATGGATATAACCATAAAAAGTAAGTCGATCCTTCATGAGTTATTCATAATTACAGCTGGCTCAAACTGTCATTTTACTTATGTAATTACTTCTTTGTCCTTAAGTTTTACTAATCCTCTAATAAATAATTGGTTTATGGTCCAACCATAAACCAAGTCCCTCTCAAGCCAGTGAGAGGGTGCAACCCCATTATTCAAGACCTGGAATCAACACTTAAAGGAACTACTCATTTACTTACCCTAAGGTAGAAAGGAGTGAATCTCATCTTGTGTAGTTATGTTCTAACTTCTCATTGGGCCAAATCATTAAAATGGTAGGCTTATCGAGTTAGTGACTTGAGCCACTCTCAACATACAAATCAAAGGACGAACCCTTATAGGCAGGAGCTCATAACTCATTCAAGATTAGGATCGAGTTACATATGGTAATCTTGTGAAATATTAATCTCTTCAGTCAACTGTGTTACAAAGAGAGATTAATTATTTCACAGTCCAGTCTTAAACAAACTCTTTGTGTAGAAATCCTCCACTTGCATGTCTCCACATGAACAAGTTGGATCACATCATTTGTAACAATTACAAAATCAATCGTATCCATAGTGTTACCAGGACAAGACACCTAAACTTTATCCATAACGTTATCCATATACTATAGACCCTTTAGATTATTACTTGAACATGTTCTACCTGTATGTCAACTACATACTATTCAAGTTTCATGAAATAACATTAGATTTTTACTATCATTGATAATTCATTATTGCATATTTATAACCACTTGATAACATAGTGTGATCAAACTTTTTATACCATTGTTTTGGGTGTCTGTTTTAATCTAGATTTTTCCACATAATATCTTCATCTAATTCTCCATTTAAAAATGTAGTTTTTACATTCATTTGATTTATTTCTAAATTTTGTAAAGCTGCTATTGCAATTAACATTCTTATAGATGTAATTCTCAATAGAGAATAAGTATAAAAGAAATATTGCGCTTCTTTTTTACGAAAGCCTGTAGACACCTTATTTGGTCCAACTCAATTTTATTTATTTTTGATAACTTTAACTAATTAATAAAAATTTAAAATTTAATGAATTTTTTAAAAGGGTCTAAAAAAGAAACAAAAGTAAAAGATATTTTTCTTGATTTTTTTAAAAGAATAAAATATTAATCTTTTTTCTCCTTTTCCATTCTTCTTTCTTCCCTGTTTCTATACTTCCATTTCTCACTCCCTCTTTCTTCACTCGACCATTTTCTCACACTTCATACTAATTTTTTAGCACTATAAATATGAAAAGTGATGACATAATATGGAACAAAAAGAACACATGGAAAAGAGATTTAGATGAAGAGACGGGGATTGAGAAAAAAAATAAATGGGGAAGGAGATTAGAAAGAAAACAATAGTGAAAGGAAGAAGGTGGAAACATAGTAAAGAATAAGTGAAAAAGAGAGAAACTCCGACGAGCATTCCATCAACGGCGTAGCCGCAATTTTGGTGGCGACTATGAAGAGGAGGTTATGGAAGAGGAAGGGAAAAAGAGGAAAAATCATGGGAGGAAAGGAGGAAGAACAAAGGAAAAAGAAGAGAGAAAAAGGGTATTGGAATTGGCAAGGAAAATTCTTATAAATAAAAAAATCCAAAAAAATATTGCACTTTACAGTAAAAAATTCCAAAAGTAAAGTCTTTGTATTTTGAAATTTTTTTCCTATAAAATGCAAATATTTTTAAATATTTTTTATATTTAAAAAGACACCGATTAGTAAAGTAGTAAACAGTGGATCCTATCTTTTCTTTTCTTTTTTCTTTTTTAGTTTTTTTTACAGTTTTTATTCCCTCTTGCTTTGCTTTTAAAAGAAAATGTTTATATATTTTTTTATGGGTTATTCTAATTAAGCTTTGAATTGGTTTTAATTAGATTATTCTAATTAAAGTCCATCAGTTTGAATTTGAATTTTGTGTATAAATCATAATTTGACTTATCTTTCAAGAATTTCCAAATAAGAACATGGAGTTTTAATTTGGTTTAATTTCAAAGTTTTCTAAATTATACCTAAATTTCCTTTTGAAATATTCCAAAAGAGTTTAATTTAATTTCACTTCATATTGATTGAAATTTCAAAAGAATTTCAATTTTATTTCCTCATTCTTTTTAGATTTGATTTAACGAGACTTTGGTCTAGCTTTTGCCATTCCAACATTCATTTGAATATTGTTTCACAGTTTTTTTTTAAAAAACTCCAATATTAATTTGGGGTCCAGCTCTTCAATTTGACTAAAATGAATTTTGAATCATTTAAATTCTGAGTTTCTAAAACATCTTGATTTCAACTTTAATTTGATATTTTCATAAATAAATCTTAATTTGGATTTAATTCACATTTGTCAATTGAATTGAAATTCAATTAAGTTTAATTTCCAAAATATTTTAAATTTATTTTAATTCAAATTCCCAAAATAAAATTCAATTTTATTTAAATGATTTTGAATAATTTAAAATTAGAATTTCTAAAAGCAACCCAATTTCACTTTTAATTTGAGTCTTTCCTAAATGATTTTTAAATTGGTTTTAATTCAACGTTTCGAATGAATTTCAATTTCATTCAAATTTCAATTTTCTAAATAAAGCTTCAATTGAATTTTCACCTTGATTTATAAAATAAATTTCAGTCTTCCTTTGAAGGGCTTACACCACTCATAAAGATCGATTCATACTTTACCTCTAAAATGTATTTTGATACACATGAGACATTTCTTTAATTAATCCTAGGACGGAGATGAGGTTGTCAAATATTTCAAATTCTTTAGGTAAATATTTCTCTAATTGAAAAATTCAAACAACGACATGATAATAAATTAATGGACGTTTGTCCACTTACAAAGTATTAACTCTACTTTATTATTTAAAGTTAAACCGAGATTTAGTGAGACATTGTCTACATTTATTTTGTCATTTAGGCGTTTGTTAAATGTTCATCTTCTAAATTGTATTTTTAAAATAATACAAAGTTTGACAATGAATTTTAAATAAAATTGACGATAAGCAATAGTTCTATCTAGGTGAGGTACTTAAGTTGGAACACCTCTAACTGGGAACTATTAACTTAGTCATGTTTTATTTAATTTCATTAAAAAATTCTTAATAAACATTTCTTAATAAAATTAATAGTTTTTTACAAATAAAGACCATCTTTGATAAAATGAATCGAATAACAAAAATAAGATGTTTTCAAACAAGTATTGTAGGATGCTAATATTTTTCCTACGCTCAACGACCCTCAAACCAAATTTTTATTAAGTTTTCTTCTTTTAAAATAGGTAACCAATCACACCCACAATGATTGGTGACAACTCCAAATCCCGTTCCACGTCGTGATGATGAAAGTAAAGCCTTTAGCCACTAAGCGGGCTTTGTATTTATCAATAGTGCCATCAACCTTTAGCTTTCTCTTAAAAATCCATTTAGTCCCAGTTGGTTTACTTATAGGAGATAAATCAACCAATACCTAAGTATTGTTCTTTAAAATGGATTCCAACTCACTTTTGACATCTTTCCTTCTAGTAAGGTGCATCAAGAGATGTTAGAACTTCTTGAAAAGTTTGGAGCTCACCTTCTATCATATATGTTATGAAATCAGATTCAAAAGAAGTAACTTTCTTAGCTCTTTTGCTTCTTCTAGGTTCAGACTCAATATTTTGATTGTCTTGACCTTTCAAAGAGCTAGCTTCATAAATACTTTTGGCACCATTAACTTTGCGTCTTTCTTCTTTCAAAGAAAATATATCTTCAAAGAATTAAGCTTCAATACATTCCATTATGGTATTATTATTAATATTAGATATTTCTAATTTAATCACCATAAAATTATGAGCAACACTATGTATTGCATAGCCTATAAATACAATTAATTGTCTTAGGTCCAAGTTTAGTTCTTTCTGGTAAATGAACTTGTACATTTGCCAAACACCCCCATACTTTCAGCATTTTATGTGATGATAACTCTTCATTCCACACTTAAAATGACTTATTAATCTTCTTATGTGAAATTCTCTTTAGCATAAAATTTGGTGTCACCAAAGCTTCCCCTATAAATTATGGCGTAAATCGAAACTATTTAACATGCAATTAACCATGTCCTTTAGAGTTCGGTTCTTTCTTTTAATTACACCATTTTATTGTGGTGTATAAGTGATAATGCCGTAAAAGTCCTATTTTTCTAGCTTAATTCAGGTTTGTTCTAGAATTTTACACGTCCATTTATGATTTTGTCGATATTAAGCAACTATAAGGTAGAATTGATCATTGGAGCCGAAAGGGAACAAAAATGAACTGCAACGAAGCTCCAAAGCATCAACAAAGAGGGAGAAGAAAAAGGAAAAAAGTTCTCTTTGCGCAAGGCGCAGTAGTGCCTGGTGCAATGTCCAAAAGAGGTCGATTTGGAGTAGTGTCACGGTGCTTCGGACTTTGACGGACGAAGGTAAGCCCACGTTGTGGAGTGCCGTTGTGCTTTCCTACCCCACTCCTCTGTGCTTCGATAACTATAGGCAATGCCACGACGTTAGGTCTTTTTATAAAAGAAAATCTGCATGAATTAGGTTGTTTAAGCTTCGATTTGAGAACCTCCACTTGAAATTTCTCTATAATTTCTTCATTCCCAGCTCTAAACTTCTTGTATTTTTATTTTAACAAACATTAAGCCTCATCATCATGAGTGGCCAAGGCAAGTCCTCTAGCTTAGGGTAAGATTGAAACCCATCGAATTTGGTTGAAAGACTTAGTTTTTAGTTCTTTAATGCATTTTTGCTGATATTGTACTGTGTTATTGATTATGTATTAACTTCTATGTATTGGATGTATGAGTTTTTGGCCATCTCTCATAGGTTTATTGATTGTTAGTCTAGAATCTCTTCATATATTATTATCGTAAGGGGATAAAAGAGTTAGCATGCTTGGGATAGACTTAGGTCATTTAGAATAATCTTTTCTTAATCGTCTAGCATGATTAATCCAATTCAAGAATAAAACATTTAGTAACTAGGCTAATCGGTTATTGAATTGACTTAGCTTGACTATCTCGCTTAATGTGGTGTTTAATTAATATGGATACTAGAACCCAATTAGTTGAGCATCTAGGTTATTTAAGAAATTAATCAACATATTAGGACATGTATCTTAGATCTTCTTGAGTACATGGGCTAAGAGCTAAATTAGCAAATATCTCATTTTGTACTGATAGCACTCTCAAAGAGCTATTTTTTCCAGCTTAATCCAGGATCATTCCTTAGTTTTATCATTTAAATTGTTGGTTTGGTAGACTTTGAGTAGTTAGAAGGTAGATCGAGCTATCAGAATCAAAAAGAGACTTAAATGCATCCCAATTAAGCTTCGGAAGCATCAGACAAACAAAGAGACAAATGATGGAATTTAGAGCCCTTCTAAGCGCCGCTGTGCTAGCCTGGCGCTGGCCTCGATGCTTTAGGATAGAACCGACCATGAGGTGAGCATAACTGCGCTCCCTGACACTCTTGCACTATGTTCAAAAGCAGTAGCATGCTTCAGGGTGAGTGCCACTGTGTTACCCTGCAGCGCCGCGACGCTCCAAACTTTAATGGAAGACTAACCCTAGCACGCACCATTGCACCCTCCTTCTGGTTCTGATAGTGTGCTACGCTCTGGCTAGAGTGCCACTGCTCTCACAATTTTTTTTTTTTTTTTTTTTTTTTTTTTTATAAATATGGCAAGATTTCTAGGTTTTCATTCATTTCGAGTTTAATTAAATTTAGCAACTGTTTTGAGTTCTTTGCTGTCACTTTGCAGATTCTCTTCTCCTGTCTTAGTTTTCTTTGTTTCTCATTGTTTATTTTCATTGTAATCGAGATTTTCGAATGCCGATGAGAGGCTAAGGTATCCATTCAACTTGAGGGTAGGATTTTTTTTTAACTTCTTTGAGGTCTTGTTGTAACGATGAACAATTTATTTGTGAATTCCTTTGAGTTTTGCATTATCCATTATGGATTGATTTTTGAATGAATTGACGCTTCTACAAATTTCAATCTTGTTTGCTAAAGTTCATTTTCCTTGCATTTATTGGACTTAGTAGCATCTTTGGCTAGGGACTTTCCAATTGAGCCTAGACTCGCAGTTAGATTGTCTTGAACCATTGAAATTCATAGGTTATCGAATGTGTAATATCTTATTTCTCATTCGTCTCGATAATTTATTCATGTTCTATGTAAAGGGAACCGGTGAAGGTTCTGCAACAGAAGTGGGGATCATTTCCAATTTTAATTTTCATAGAATTGTAAATTATAGAACAGAGACAAAATATTATGCATTATAAACTAAAATTACAGCATGTTGAATTGAGAAAAAGCAAAGAAATGACTTACCCTTGAAGTATATTTTTCTTTGCGTAGCCCCTCGATCCACAATCACAAACACTGCGATCTCCAAAAATTGAAAACCTAAATGGGCACCACCATTTGTGATCCTTCTGTGTTCTTTTGGAAATGAGAATATGCAAGAGTGGTGGGCTCTGCACAATCTTAGAAGAGGGAAAGAGGATGAGAGAAAGAATTTTCCAGAGAGCAATCTCACTGACATTAAGAGAGATTGGGAAGAAGATGATCCAACTGAACTGCTCGTACTGGATGAGAAAGATCAAGGGAGGGAGTTGTAACTCTCTCTCATTAATTAAAATAAAATAAAATAACTTAATTTAATCAATAATAATATATATCTAATAACTACCTTATTATTATTATTATTATTATTATTATTATTATTATTATTATTATTATTATTATTATTATTATTATATGTTATATCAAATATAACATTAACCTTTAGTTTTTATTTTCTCTCATCATTATATGACATTTAATATAAATCATATCTATACTAAATTTAATTATATGAATCTCATTCATATAACTAATATTTGAATCATATTTAAATATTTAATTCCTTTCAAAATAAATTATATTATAATGTATCAAATACATTATATTAATTATATCACATATAATTAATTCTATCATTTAATTTGAACAATTCAAATTAATCCAAAATTAATTCTCAATAATCTACGTTGAGCTACAGAGGAACCTTATGAACCTGTAGATTGAAGCTCTAAGTACTTGGATAATTAATTAAACTCTTTAATTAAATTATCCTTAATTATCCAACATCTATTAACTGTCGGTCACTCTACTAAAGAACGACCACTTCACTCTTCACACTACGGTGTCCATTGGATATAACCAGTCAATAGTGTGATGACTCTTCACAAATTGCTCGTAAGTATAGTTGGGCCAAAATTATCGTTTTGCCTCTATAGTTACATCTAACTACTTAAGTATCACTGATCCCTCTAATTATGACCAAGACCCTCTCGGGCCAGGAGAGGGTGTGGCCACATTGTTCAAGCCTCGGAATCAGCACTTAAGGGAGAAATTTATCTTTACCCCAACATCTGGAAATGAGTGAATTCCATCTTGTGTAGTTGTGTTCCTAACTCCCCGATCAGACTAATCTCCAAAATTGTAGGCATATTGAGTTGACAATCTAACCACTCTCACCGATACAAATCAAAGAATCGTCTTCATAGGCAAGAGTTCACAACTCACTCAGGATTCAGGTCATGTCACCTATGATCATCCTAGTGAAATATAGGTCTCTATTATTAACAGTGTTATACAATGAGACTAATCATTTCGTGATCCGGTCTTATACAAACTCTTTGTATAGGATACCCCCGCCCACATGTCTCCACATGAATGATCAGGATCAGATCATTTCTAACACTTTACAACACTTGTAATATCTACAGAGTAAGCCGTATCTGTAGTGTCACCAGGAAAAGGTACCCAACCTTATCCATCTACTACAGACCGTTTAGGTTATCATTTAAACATGATCCCCTCGTATATCTCTACATACATGTTTAAATTATATAAAATAACCTAGAATCTTAGTTTATTAGATTGAGTGTATGCTTATAAAATAATAATTATTTTATTAATAACAATTTGTTTATACAATGTTTACTGTTGGATTGATATGGCAATCCTAGAAGGGGTGAATAGGGTTTAATTAAACTTTTTTTTAAATTAACCCAATTAAACTAATTAATACAATTTTTATAAATAATAAGAAAAAATTCAATTTATGCAACAAATAAGATGACAAAAAATGTGATAATTTAATTCTATCAAATTTTAGCAAATAAATAAGAACAAACTAAAACATACAATAAATTGCTTAAATTAATTGCAAAAACAAAAAGGAGAGAGTTAGAGAAGAAGACACCGTAATTTTTATAGTGGTTCGATCAAACTCGACCTACTCCACTCCCCAAGCGCCTCTTGGGAATATGAATAAAATCTTTCCGACTCTTTCCACGGATTAGAACCCAACCGTTACACCACCGCTCCTTTTACGGGTTCAAGAGCAAACCTGATCCTTTCCACGGTTTAGGATCAAACCGTTACAAATGTTGGAATTTTTGAAGAACACAATACAACTCTCACTAGAGTGGATTTACAAGTTTAAGCACTCAACAAATTTATCCTCACAATACAATAACGCTCTCTCAAGAATAAGATGAAAAGAAAAAAAAAAATGGGAGCTTAGAGAGAGCAACAATGGGAACTTTTGAGTATTGGAGGATTATTAAAAATGTAAAATTTGCTAGTACAAAATTTGGAGAGGAAGATGGTTTATATAGAGATGGAAAAATTGTTAGAAACCACAATTAATTTGGACCATTGGATTTTAGAAAAGAAAAATCAATGGTAGAGATTTTAAACTAAACTAGTCGTAAGATACAAACAAAATATAATATTAAGTTTCTTTTGTTTTGAAATTCATTTTCTTTTTAAAATTAATCCAAAAAATAAAACAAATATACCATGTGTCAAAAACTAGCGGTTAGACACAAATATAAAATAATATTAAATTCATTTTCCTTTTAATTCATTTTCTTTTTAAATTCATCTTTTTAAAGTCAATCTAAAAATAAAAAAATATACCATGTATAAAAAACTAGCCGTTAGACACAAACATAAAATAATATTAAATTCATTTTCCTTTTAAATTTCTTTTTAGTTTTATTTTTTAAATCAATCCAAAAATCAAAAGTCCATCATATGTTAATCTCTTAATGATCCACCATTCAACCAATATGCTGCCACATGTCTACATGCAAATGGTTTGGTTATGCCACGTCATCCACCACGGTATTTTCTCTATAAGCTTGTTTCGGTCATATCGTCTTCGTTTTAACTTCGATTTGAGTGATTCAAGAGGTGTTGGAATCGTTGTTTCAAGCTCTAGTTATGACATATTAAAATACTAAAATTTTCAGTAATTAAAAATTGAGTTTGTTATCGTCAAAACATTGATTAATTAATTAATTAAAATTAACTAATTTGAGATTAAGGGCCAAAAAGCCAACATTTACAAACTACGAGAATACAATAGAGATTTAGGATACCAATCCCAACATTATGCAAATCGTTTTGGTTTCCAAGGGTTCTAATCTCTAATGTAACTAATACAATTTAGTTGATTAATGACATCACTATTCATTGTTAGAGGTATCTAGGGTTTGTGAGTATGTTATTGAGTGTTAACAAATAGAGGTTCAAGTTTTTAGTGCCAATGATAAGAAGTAACTAATCTTTACCTTTTCCCAAGTTGAGTTTCTTTTTAATTTATTTTTATAAAGCAACTTATTCTCATTTAAATTTCCTTGCATTTTTACATTTCCTGCAAAATGATTTCTCACAAAAATCCCCTCCCCCACCCTCGGTTATCAAAATTCATTAATCAACTAAGTTTTTCCTTGATTCCTTGTGGACTCGACCCACTTCCATTAGTTGCAAGCAGAGGTAAATGTTGACACTGCAGATAAAAGAGGATTGTCCTCTAAGATAAAGTCTGATTCTTCTTTTTCTTCTAAGAACAAAAATATTAAAATGATAAAGAGGAAAGGGAAGAGGAAGGCTCTTATTGACCGCAACGACAAGGCTAAAGTTGCAAAAGGAATGTGTTTCCACTGCAACGAAGACGAGCACTAGAAGAGATGTTAATGAAGTTTGATTCAACAAAGTTATTATTAAATTTTTGAATTGCTCATTTCGTTTTAAAAATAACCTAAATCTAATAAACTAAGATCCATGGCTATTACATGAGTACTTGAACTTCATGTGGAGACATAAAAGTGGATCAAGTTCAAGTAAATAGCCAAAATGGTCTATAGTATATGGATAAGGCTGGATACCTTATTCTGGGGACACTATCGAATGCGATCCACTTTGTAGATGTTACAATTGTTGTAAATTGCTACAAACGAAGTAATCCTGATTTGTTCATGTGGATACATGTGAGTGAGGACATCCTATGCAAAGAGTTTGTATAAGATCGGACCAAAAAATAAGTCACTCTTACTTTATGACGTTGGTTACTATTTAAGATTGACTATTTCTAAGCGATGACCTAGATAACTTGACCTTAATCCTGAGCTAACTATGAACTCCTATTTATTCGGAATTATCCTTAGATTTTCATGGGTGGGGGTTGGCTCAACAGTGCAGGCTCAATAAGCCTTCAATTTCAGGGTAAGACTGGGTAGATAGCTAGGGACATAGGGTGCAAGATGGAATTCGCTCCTACCCACATTTAGGGATAGTAGAGAGGTTATTCCCTTAAGTGCTGACTTCGAGTCTTGAATAAGGGATCCTACCCTCTCAATTGCTCGAGAGGGACTTGGTTTAATGATTGGATCACAAACTAATTGTTCATTAGAGGATCAATGGGACTTAAGGAATAAGATATAATATCAGGAGTAAAACAGCTTTTGACTCAACCGTTATTACGAACAACCTATGAAGGGTTGACTTATTGATTATGCTTATATCGAGCAGACATAATTATATCTACAGTGAGGAGAGTGCAACTACTGGGCTTTATTGGGCTTTAGTGGAGTGGCCCGGTAGTTAATGAATGTTGGTTAATTAGGTTAAAGAGTTTAGCAAGATAATCTTGAATGGTTGGAGCCCAAGATCTATAGGTCCATTAGGTCCTCCTAAACCTTAAAATATCTTGATGAGAGAATTTGAAACATTCAAATTCGAATGAAGTGAATTAGTAATTATATACGATATAATTACATATTTAATTTTTGAATTAAACAAAATTGGAGAATTAGATAATATTTAAAATTGATTTAAATATTAATTACATGAATAGATATTCATGGTTATATAATTGGTGTTTAATTAATGTAATATTTGATATTAAATTAATCTAATTAATTAAATAGTTTAATTAATTATTTGGAATTAGTTTTATCAAAGATTAATTGTTGGATTTAAATTTTGGTTAAAATTAATTTTACAATTTTTTCCAATTTTAGAAATTTGATTTCAAATTAATTTTATAGTATAAAATCAATTAAATTTAAAATTGAATTTCTATTTTAAAATTTTTATTTTAAATTACAGAAATTGGAAAAAATGGTCTTAGTGTGTTTATCCCACATGAGACACCCAATTTCCACTTAAAATCAAAGTGGTAATCATCCTCACATCAATTTAAGATTGCATAATGGAATTGAATAAAAACTCAATTCATTTGTTGAATAGGAGGATATGCAAAGTTTTTTTCTTTTTTTTGGGCTGAGTTTTGTTGAAGAAGAGTTCAACCCTTGTACACAAAAACCAGAAAAACTCCATAAGGAAGATCCAGTAATGGTCTAATCTTTTGGAGTCAAGTTTGAAGCTGAATTTGTGGATTGAAGAAGATCTTCAAAGGTATATTTTCAAACCTTATTTTTTCCTTATGAACATGCTTTTTTAAATGCTAAAATTGATGAATTAGAATGCTTAATAATTTTGTTTGATTCCACTAAGTGCATGTTATCGCCAACATGCAGGTGACAGGAGCACGATAGATGCTGCTGCAGGTGGAGCCTTAGCTGAGAAAACTTCTATGAAGGCCCGTGAGTTGATTTCCACCATGACAAAAAATTCTCAAAATTTTAGCTCCAGAGCAACCGATGTGGATTCCTCTAGTTCCAGAGAGATTAATGAATTAAAATCTCAAATTTATGATTTAACTTTTCTTCTGAAACATGTGACAGAAAGCACTCAAGGAATGAAAGCTTGTAGAGCTTGTGGTGTCTCAAGGCATTCATTTGAAGTATGCCTAGAAGCTCATAGGGAGGTTAATGCCATGGGTGGATACCAAAGGAAGTATGACCCTAACAATAACACATATAATCCGGGATAGAAGGATCACCCAAATTTAAAATGGGGCAGACATAGAGGTAATAAAAAACTGTCTTCATCTTCAAGTATGTCACTTGAAAGTATGGTTATATCTCTAGCTGAAAATTCTCTTAAATTCCAATAGGAAATCCATCAGTTGCAGAAGAATTCCATTTAGTTTCAGTAGGAAATAAGTACAGGGTTGAGCAACCTTGGCACTTAGATCACCCAATTGGCAACTACAGTCAATAGATTGGAAAGCAAGTCTTCAAGAAAGTTTCTCGCTTAACCTGACCATCAAAACATTAGCACCATCACTCTGAGAAGTGGCACAGAGCTTCCATCTGTGGTTCACCCTCCTGTTGCAACCCCTGTTACTCCTCCTATGGATACTCATGATGAAGTAGAGAAAAGTAAAGAGAGCCAGAAAGAGACATCTAAGCCCCCTACTACTCAGATAAGTACTAGTTGAACACCTTCCTCAAATTTGGTTGTGCCTAAAGCCCCTTTTCTTAGTAGGCTCACCAAACCTAATAAGGATTTGGTGGATGATGAAATTTTGGAGACATTCAAAAGAGTATAGGTAAACATCCCACTCCTTGATGCGGTGAGACAAATTCCCAGATATACAAAATTTCTCAAGGAATTGTGTATTAAAAAGAGAAAAGAAAAAACGAAGATCGGGTTGTGGTAAGCAAGAATGTTTCTGCATTACTTAAACGTTGCATTCCCAAAAAATGTTGCGATCTAGGTATGTTCACTCTACCTTGTGTTATAGGTGATAGGAAGATTTATCATGCCATACTTGATTTGGGTGCATTGAAAAATGTTATACCTTACCACGTATATGTTGATCTGAAGTTAAATGACTTTCAAAAGACATCTGTGATTATACAGTTAGTTGATAGTGTTGGGATTGGTATCCTAATTCTCCTGGAGTCTCGTAGTTTTGTAATATATACACATTGTTATGAATAAAATAAGAGTTATTTTATCTGACATTTACTCATATCCAATAAACAAAGCTCCATGGTTATCGTATCAAAACTTAAGCATGTATATGAGATATACAAGTGGATCATGCCTTAAGTGATAACCTAAATAGGTCTGTAGTATAAGGATTAAGGAGGAATTCTTGATCTTGGTGACACTACGGATGCGACCCGCTTTGTAGAGGTTTGCAAGTGTTGTGAACTACTACAGATGGTAAATCCTGACCATTCATGTGGAGACATGCGAGCAGGGGTGTTCTATACAAAGAGTTTGTATAAGACCGAACTACGAGATGATTCGTCTTTGTATATAACATTGTTGATACTAGAGACTTACATCTCACCTAAACGACCATAAGTGACATGACCTCAATCCTGAATGTTTTGGGAACTCTTGCCTTTGAGGGTGGTCCTTTGATTAGTATGGGTGAGAGTGGCCAAATTGCAACTCAACATGCCCACCTTTTTGGGTACTTGTCTGATTTGGGAGCTGGGAACTCAGTTACACAAGATGGAATTCACTCCTTCCTCGAAGTAGGGGTAAATAGATAGATTGCTCCCTTAAGGGCTGATTCCAGGGCTTGAACATAGTGGTCACAGGTTCTCTTTGGAAGAGAGGACTCAGTCATAGTAGGACTATGACTTATGTTCATTAGAGGGATCAGTGGTATTTAAGAAGTTAGATGTAACTACAGGGGCATAACGGTTATTGGCCCAGCTGTACTTACGAGCGATCTATGAAGGGTTATCGCACTGTTGATTGGTTAAGATGGACACATAATATATCTATAGTAAGGAGAGTTCAGCTGTCGATCCTTAGTGGAGTGCCTGGCAGTTAACTGATGGTGGATCTCGTGACTAAAGAGTTTAGTTAGTTATTCACATACCGTTGGAGCTTTGAGCTGCAAGTTCATAAGTTCCCCTTGGTAGCTCAATGGATACAAGTTGAGAATCAATTCTTGGTGTTGATTTGAAATGTTCAAATTGACAAGAAGTAATTCAATTATATATGATATGATCAATGTGATGTATGAGATACATCTAGTGGAGGATTAATATAAATGAGATTTATATTAAGTACCATGAATTAGAAAAAGAGCTATGGTTTATATGTTTCATGAGATGAAATATTAAAACTATAGATTATAAATATAGTATGGTAAGTTGGTTATCATGCATATTTATAATAATATTAATTATTGGATAATTATCTCTTTTTCTCTAATAACCAATTGAGTGGGATGTTATTGGTGGTTTCATGGTAACCGTGAGATAAAAGGAAAAATGTTTTCCTAAATTTAGTAGTTGATATTATTGAGATTTCTATTCTCAAAAAATACTCACGATGGTTGTGAAGTGAATTAGATTTACTAAACGACAGTTGAAGGAGAGACTAGACGATCGTGGAGTGTTTCTATACGATAGACACTTAGCTGGCCAATTAGCTAAATGATCGCATCGCTTTTGCTAGACGATCGCGAAGCTTCTTTTAAATGATTGGGCATCGTCTATACGATAGACATTGTCATATCCCCCTTGCTCAATCGTTTACACGATTGTTCTTCCTCCGATCTCGTCCTCTTACCAAGTCCAACAGAGCCCACACTTCGGGATTCTCACACCGAGAATACCAAGGTAGCAATTGTGATGGTGTCATACTCAACTCGACATAGTCGAGGTTATTCAGAGGCCGTTCGTTGAGTTTGCGGTGTTTGTGTTATGGTTGTCGTTTGTTCGTGATATTGGAGATCGTTGAGTTCGAGCATTCGTGTGCTGCAGTATTGGAGTCTGTTCGAGCGTTCGTGATCAATGGAGGTTGAAGATGAGTCTTCAAAGGTATGTGATTTCTATCCCTTGATCTGTGTGAAGCATGTTGTAATTTTGTTGTATGTATGACCAGTATGTTTCTGTTTGTGTACTGTAATTGTTAATGTTCATATATGAATGAAATTTGGAAAGATCATTCCACTGCTCATGGAAATCTTCATGTCCGATTTCCTTCAGTTGGTATTATATCCAACCTTTAGGGCTTGTTGAGGATGTCGTAGTATAGGTTAAAGATTTAATTTTTCCCGTAGACTTCTATATACTGAACATGGATAATAATCTCTTCAAATTCTGCTACTATACTGTTAGGAAGGCCATTCATGAAAACTGCAAAAACTTAGGATTAATGTAGATCAGGGTACCTTATCAATTGAGTTTGATGGAGATGTTGAGTTTAACATATAAGATACCATGAAATTTCCAAAGGAATGTATGTCTTTGTGTTTTTTAGATACTATTGATACTGTGGTAGAAGAAGTCTTACTTTGTAAAAAAAAAAAAAAAAATTAATATGATGAATTATCTGACTGTCTTATTGATTTTGACCAAAATGCTACTGAGGATGTTGTTGTCTCTTCTCCGGAAATAAGCGTTGAGCTTACATTGAGGAGTGCATTGAGCTATTTATGGACCAATTCACGGTATACGATAACTCTTTCGATGATTGTCTGCATAATCTAGCTTTAGTCATGAAACGATGTATTGAAACTAATCTTGTTTTGAATTATGAGAAGTGCTACTTCATGGCTAAATAAGGGATAGTTTTGGGACACATGGTTTCAAACCGGGGAATTGAAGTTGACAAGGTAAAGGTTTATGTGATTGTTAATCTTCCTTATCCTACTAACCTTAAGGAAATATGTTATTTCCTTGGTAGCGTTAGTTTCCACTGACATTTTATCAAGGATTCTTCTAGGATTGCCTTGCCTTTGTCATCTCTTTTGCAAAAAGATGCTTCATTCGTGTTTGATGATGCTTGCAGACACCCTTTTGATTATCTCAAGGATAAGTATATCGGTGCTACTATCTTGCACCTCCTAAGTGGGATTTGCCTTTTGATATCATGTGTGATACTAGCAATTTAACAGTGGGAGCTGATCCAGGAGGACTTCCAAGACAAGCATCCTTTTCAGATGACTAGTGTAGAACCAAAGTATGTTGACATGGTTAACTACCTAGTCACATGTATGTTTCCTCATTACATGAGTAGTTCTAGAAAGGCAAAAATAAAAAATAATTCTAAATACTATGTTTGGAAGGCACCATATTTGTGAAAATTCTGTGCAAATCAAGTTATTAGGAGGTGTGTACCTGAACATGAGTTTGAGTCTATTTTGTCTTTTTGTCATGACTATGCATGTGAAGGTTGAAGGAAATCAGACATGAGGATTTCCATGAGCAGCGGAATGATCCATTCCAAATTCCATTCGTATATGAACATTAACAATTACAATCACAATTACAATCACAAACAGAAACATACATGTTATGCACAAAACGAAATTACAGCGCTTTACACAAGATCAAGGGATGAATTCACATACCTTTGAAAACTCATGTTCAACACCCTTAATCACAAATGCTCATTCACAACAAGATGGCAAAACCAAACGCTCGAACACTACGACCGCTACACTACACGATCATAACAACCACGAACTCAGTGATCTCCAAGATCACAAATAATTGACAACCACCACACGAACACCGCGAACTTAACAAACGACCTCCAAAAACCTCGACTATGTCGAGTTGAGTACGACACCACCACAATGGCTACCTTGGTATTCTCGGTGTGATAATCCAGAAGTATGGGCTCTGTGTAGACTTGGTTAGAGGACGAGACCGGAGGAAAAACAATCGTGTAAACGATTGAGTAAGTGGGAGATGACAAGGTCTATCATATAGACGATGGCCAATCGTTTAGAAAAAGCTCCGCAATCGTTTAGCAATAGCTCCATGATCGTTTAGCTAATCGGCCAGCTGAGTGACTATCGTATAGAAACACTACACGATCGTCTAGTCTCTCTTCAGCTATCGTTTAGTAAATTGTATTTACTTGACAGCCAACCGTGAGTACTTTCCAAGAATAGAAATCTCAAAACAACTACTAAATTTAGGAAAACATTTTTCCTTTTATCTCATGGTTACCATGAAAACCACCAATAAACTTCCACTCAATTGGTTGTTAGAGAAAACAAGATAATTATCCAATAATTAATATTATTATAAATATATATGATAACCAACTTACCATACTATATTTATAACCTATAGTCTTAATATTTCATCTTATGAAACATATAAACCATAGTTCTTTTCCTATTCCATGGTCCTTAATGTAAATCTCATTTACATTAATCATCCACTTGATGTATTTCATATATCACACCGATCATATCATATTGAATCGAATTACCTCTTTTCAATTTGAACATTTCTAATCAACACCAAGAACTGATTCTCAACTTGAATCCATTGAGCTACCAAGGGGACCTCATAGACCTGTAGCTCGAAGCTCCAATTGTACATGAATAACTGACTAAACTCTTTAGTCATGGGATCCACCATCCGTTAACTGCCAGACACTCTACTAAAGACTGACAGCTAAACTCTCCTTACTACAGATATATTATGTGTCCATATCAACCAATCAACAATGCGATAACCCTTCACAGATCACTCGTAAGTACAGTTGTGCCAATAGCCGTTGTGTTCGCGTAGTTACATCTAACTCTTTAAGTATCACTGATCCCTCTAATGAACATAAGTCATAGTCTTACTATGACTGAGTCCTCTCTTCCAAAGAGAACCTGTGACCACTATATTCAAGCCTCGAAATCACCCCTTAAGGGAGCAATCTATCTACTTACCCTTGCTTCAGGGAAGGAATGAATTCCATGTGTAACTGAGTTCCCAGCTCCCAAGTCAGACAAATCCCTAAAAAAGGAGGCATGTTGAGTTGGTAATTTGGCCACTCTCACCCATACTAATCAAAGGATCGCCCTCTAAGGCAAGAGTTCTCAAAACACTCAGGATTGAGGTCATGTCACCTTTAGTCATTTAGGTGAGATGTAAGTATCCAGTATCAACGGCGTTATATACAGAGAGTAGTCATCTCATGTTTCGATCTTATACAAACTCTTTGTATAGAACACCCTCGCTCCTATGTCTCCACATGAATGGTCAGGATCTACCATCTGTAGTAGTTCACAACACTTGCAAACCTCTATAAAGCGGGCCGTATCCGTAGTGTCATCAGGATCAGGTATCCCACCTTAATCTTTATACTACAGAATTATTTAGGTTATCACTTAAGGCATGATCCACTTATATATCTCATATACATGCTTAAGTTTACATACAGTAACTATGGAGCTTTGTTTATTGGATTTGAGTAAATACCAGATAAAATAACTCTTATTTTATTCATAACAATGTGTATAGATTACAAACTACAAGACTCTGGGAGAATTAGGACACCAATCCCAACAAAGGTCACTTTAGTCCTAAAAGAACAGCTCGTAAGGTGCTTGATAGTGGATTTTTCTAGAGTACTTTTTTTGTTGATGCTTATTCTGTTTGTAAATCTTGAGAAAAGTGTCAAAGGTCAGGACCCCTTTCTAAAAAGCATGAGATGCCCCTTAATTCAATTATTATTTGTGAGGTATTTGATATGTGGGTTATGGATTTTATGGGCTCATTCTCTTCTTCTGCTAGTTATTAATATATCCTTCTAGCCATTGACTATGTTTCAAAGTGGGTTGAAGCCATCCTCACTAGAACTAACACTACTTCTGTTGTTTCAGGATTTATTAAATTTAACATCTTCAATAGGTTTGGACTTCCTGAGGCCATTATTTGTGATCATGGCACGTAATTTTGTAACAAGACTATTGAGGTGCTCATGAGGAAGTATGAAGTTCACCATCGAGTTGCAACACCTTACCATCCTCAAATGAATGGCCAAGCTGAAATCTCGAATCGTGAAGTTAAGAGCATTTTGGAAAAGACAGTGGGGCCAGAACGCAAGGATTGGAGCTTTAGACTAGATAACATTTTGTAGACATATAGGACGACTTACAAGACACCTATTGGGACCACTCCCTTTAAACTTGTCTATGGAAAGGCTTGTCACCTCCCTATTGAGATCGAGCATAAGGCCTATTGGGCGGTAAAGAAATGCAACATGGAGTTAGACAAGGCCGATAAGTCGGTTGTTATAGTTACAGGAATTGGAGGAATTAAGATTAGAGGCACATGGGAGTGCCAAGATTTATCAAGAGAAAAGAAAACTCCTACATGACCATGCACTGACCACGAAGGATTTTCAAGTTGGTCCGAAAGTCCTTTACAATTCTCGCTTGAAGCTTTTACTTGGTAAGTTGCATTCTAGTTGGTTAGGTCCATATGAAGTTACTGATATTTTTCTCATGGTGTAGTTCAAATCAAAAGTTTGGAGACAAAGAAAAAGCTTAAGGTTAATGGGCACCGTTTAAAAATCTTCAATGAAGGGGAGCTTGACCCATATTTTTTTGAAATGGCTCTAGCGATTCCCTCATACACTTGAGTTGAGTTCGACAACCGTCGAACAACTGACGTTAAACATTTGCAGTTCCTAGAGGCAACCGGGCTGTTTTTCTTTGATTTTCAGTTTTTTTTAGGATTTGATTGGGTGAGAGATTGATTTTTCGTGGGTTTGAGCTCATACAATTTTGGATGTTCTATATGCTTTACCCTTGCTTACTCCCAAATTCAGGGAAGTTTCTGTTTCGCTTCCTTTTTCTTTGTTCATGTACTTTTCACTTCTTATAAATCTGGGACAATATATGGTTCCTAAGTTGAGGGTGACTTGGATTTGCATGTCTAAACATTATCTTGTTATTGGTCTTCATGCTTATGTTCGAATTGGATTTTGTGTGTAATTGTTTGTATGTTGCTTAAGTTTGCTTTGTTGCTTGTGTCGTGTCAATGACTATTGATGATACAGTCATTAGGGTTTTGTATGTTAGAAGCGATATAATAAGAAACCAAGCATGAATTTTTAGCCCTTTAAAAAAAAATATATTCTTCTATCTTTCCTGCACACTCGAGTTCTTCGTCTGTCTATCTTAAGTCTTTTACATGCTTAAAATAGCTTTATAAGGCCTATATGTTGTTGTCACTCTAAAAGACCCTAGCAATAGAATTAAACCCTTATGGACATCGATTTAGCAATACATGTCAAGGGTTTAACTAACCAATTTCCCTCTTATATATTGAAAGAAAAAAAAATAAGAAAGGTTTACGCTACTTTCTTAGGAGCATGATTAACCTGGGACGGCTATGACACCCGTAGTTTCCCTCTAAGCTAAATTTCTCTCGAGAAATGAGTAGCTTAGGCACCTTTGATGGAATCTGACTTGTAGTTGGATGTCACTCTTGTAACCTTGGTAGGAAAAAGCAGTCTTTCTTAATTAAGTTCCCTCTCAATTTTTGAATGAATATATATATATATATATCTAAAAAGAGAGAAGGTGAAGGAATTGAGGTTCTTTGTCCCTTAGTGCATGTTATTGTCATTTTGAGACTGGAAAGTTTAAATCTTGACCTATTCAAGTCAGAGTAGGGGGAAAACGATGGAGGACTCTATAAATCTCTTTCGGGCTTTGTTTAGTTGTAAGTAGATGGGCTTTGAAGTTATTTATGCATGATATGATTTGAAGAATCTTTCTTAAAATGCTTAGATTGATTACTTGTGTTTGGATGATATTATGGATTGCATGTATGATCTTAATAGATTGTTAAAAATTGAGGCACGAGCCATACAATTTAACAAATTTATTTATGCATGATTGATTGTATTTTCTATCTTGCTCAGGGACGATCAAGGGCTAAGTTGGAGGTGGTTTGATAGCTCTCTAAAAGAATTATTTTTCTCGATTAATTCATGCTTTTTCCTTGGTTTTATCATTTAAATTGTTGGTTTTGTAGATTTTGAGCAGTTAGAAGGTAGATCAGACCATCGAAGTTGAAAAGAGACTTAAATGCATCCCAATTAAACTCTAGAAGCATCGAACAAATAAAGAGACAAAGGATGGAATTTAAAGCCCTATCGAGCGCCGTTGCGCTAGCCCGACGCTGGCCTCGATGCTTTAGGACAGAATCGACCATGAGGCGAGCGCCGCTGAACTCCTCGGCGCTCTTGCACTACGCTCAAAGGCAGTATGCTTCAGGGTGAATGCCGTTGCGTTACCTTGTAATGCCGTGGTGCTCCAAACTTTGATGGAAGACCAACCCTAACGCACGCCGCTGCGCCCTCGCCCCTGCACTCTAATAGTGCATTACGCTCTAGCTAGAGCGCTGCTGCATTCTCACATTATTATTTTTTTATATAAATATGGAAAAATTTCTCATTCATTTTGAGTTTCATCAAATTCAATAGCTGTTTTGAGTTCTTTGTTGTCACTCTGCAGATTCTCTTCCTCTATCTTAATTTTTTTTTGTTTTTTATTGATTCTTTTCATTGTAATCGATATTTTTGCATGTCGATGAGAGGCTAAGGTATCCATTCAACTTGGGTTTAGGATTCGTTTAACTTCTTTGAGGTCCTGTTGTAAGGATGAACAATTTATTTGTGAATTTCTTTGAGTTTTGTATTATTCATTGGGGATTGATTTTTGAATGAATTAACACTTCTAGAATTTTCAATGTTGTTTGCTAAAGTTCATTTGCCTTGCATTCATTGGACGTAGTAGCGTCTTTGGCTAGGGACTTTCGACTTGAGCCTAAACTCATAGTTTGATTGTCTTGAACCATTAAAGTTCATAGGTTAATCGAATGTATAAATTAAGCTATCCTATTTCTCATTCATTTCGGACATTCTTAATGCAAATCGTTTTGGTTTCCAAAGGATCTAATCTCTAAAGTAACTAATACGGTTTAGTTGATTGATGACATCAGTATTCATTGCTAGAGGTATCTAGGGTTTGTGAGTATGTGATTGAGTGTTCACAAATAGAGGTTCAAATTTTTAGTGCCAATTATAAGAAGTAACTAATCCTTACTTATCCATAAGTTGAGTTTCTTTTTAATTGATTGTTACAAAGCAAGTTGTTCTCATTTAAATTTCCTGCAAAATGATTTCTTACAAAGAATCCCTTCCCCTCCCCTCTGTTATCAAAATTCATTAATCGACTAGGTTTGTCCTTGATTCCCTGTGGACTCGACCCACTTCCACTGGCTGCAAGCTCGTAAGGGTGGTTAATTTTATTTGTTTCGGGTCTTGATAGCTTGTGGAATATGCATTTAGAAGTACTATGATCAACCAAGTCAAACGGGTGGATTCTTAATTCCTAGGCTAGACTTTTAATTCTAACTAAGTTCATTTCAATTCCCTCTTTAACCTTATGCAATTTACATTCAAAGTCTTTAAATTTCTTGCAACAACAACACACAACCACTCCCCTATGACCGTAAGAATTCATCGTTTAGATAAAATTCCTCGATTCCCTATGGAGACGACCTAGTATTGCCACTTGTACTTCGTTGTAGTATAGGTAGTACTGATTGGAGTTTATAAATTGTATTTGATTGGTTCGGGGTTTGTGGGTGATAAAAAATCCCTGCCTTTCAATAAGATGTTGTAATTTGATGGATTATACTATTAACTTCATGGATTTCATAAAGTGACGATGATTCATATTCTCCACCTCTATACGATCTAAGCACTTGTACTTTCTTCTCAAGTTTATTTTCAACTTCTGTCTTATATGTTTTAAAAACATTTAAGGTTTCATCTTTAGTATGTAATAAATATACACAATAATATTTACTACAATCATCAATGAATGTGACAAAATATCTCTTACAACCTTTTGTGGGAGTACTTTTCATGTAGCATACATTACTGTGAATTAAATCAAGTAACTTATGGATAACTCCTTTCGCTTGTGTTTGAGATAATATTTGAAGTCCTTCTAGAAAGGAGGCAACTTCTTAATCAAAGTAGCAACTTGGAATGACTCACTAATGTCCAATCCTTCACTTTGTAAATCACTATTGATAATTTGTAGTTCTTCCATCTAATTGACTACCAACTTGGTATCAATCAATGTAATCTAAGAATTTTTTCCATAAGGAATTTCTTAGTACCAGCATCTTTCAGCTTGTACTTCTTCTATAATGTCTCCCACAATAGTTTTGATGTACTATAGGTATTGCAATAGACATTATACAAAGTGCCCTTAAGAACATTGAGTATGTGATTACGAAACAGGAAGTTTGAATGCATCCATACTTGGTTCGCAACTTCATTATGCTTAGTTCGCAACTTCATTTTTGGGAGTTACAACTTTTGATGGGGTAATTAGACATTCTTCCTTCAAAATGTGAGCAAGATTCAATGCCATAAGGTAGAAGTCCATCTTTTGTTGTCAACTCTTGAAGTTGTCTTCTTTAAATTTGTCTGGTTTTTCAGCATCGATTTGACAATGGGCAATTCAATCATGGAAGAAATAGCAACATTGGTGGAGGAGTTTGCAGCCATCAGTTCATATGTAAAAATTAACGCATTGTATCTAATATGTCCTATTTGGACATTTAAAAAATTAATGTATTTATTTTCTACAAAATTAAGAATTTAGGGCTCAATTAGACACAAAAGTATATTTTATGTTTAATAAAACAATTAATTTTTAAAATTTCAAATGTCTAAAACCTAGTTGAAACGAAATTGAAAATTTACAGATATATTAGACACAATTTTATAAATTTAAGAACTAAACTTGTAATTTATCATTTATCATAAATATAGTATTTAATTGATTGATATATATTATATAGATTTAGTAGTATTAACTTAAAAAATATTTTTAAAACCTTTTATAAGATTATTCACCTAAATTTATAAGCGAAGAATAAAACTTAACATATTTATCAAAGTTATTTTTTTTTTAACTCTCCTAAAATAATTTACTAAAGATTAGAAAATATTTGCATATTTGCATATGCATTCGTGATTTTAAAAGATAAAGATTACAATAATATATGTACATACTTTTGAATTAGGTTGAGTTAGACGAAATTTGCCAATTTGAAATTGATTATTAGACTTGATAGGGTTCATTTTGTTATGAATCAACAAATAAAGTAGAAAAGCGTAAAAATGGGGAATCAAAACACACATTTATGTGGTTCACTAACAACGTGTTAACTACGTCCTTGGATAGAAGAAGAATGATTTTATTAGAGAGAATAATTCATAATTACATAATGGAAGTGCCTCTAGACTTCAGAGAGTTTATATAATACAGTATTTCTCTAAATCCTAGTGTCATAAAATACCTATATAACTTAGACGTATAATAAATAAGAGCATTCCAACAAGATTCCCATATTTGATCACTTGTAACACCAAATAACATATTCAAAACATTTCAACAATTTTTTTTTTAAAATTTTGGTTCTTAATTTTCCAATGAGTAGATTACAGGTGAATTGGAACTCATTAGGCTGATTGGAGCTTTCTACTGAATTCCTCTTTTAGATGTTTTTCCATCTTCTTTTTGAAAATCCATTTGCAGGTTACTACTTTCTGATTTGGCGATAAAGTGGTTGAAGTTCATGTCTCATTTTTGTATAAGGAATTCATTTTAGTGTTCATTGTCTTCACATACTTCTTCTTTTCTTTGTTGTTAATGGCTTCTTCATACCTATTAGGTTCATCATCATTTAGATCATCACAAAGATTTGCAAAGGAAACATAATCAACTTAACCATATCTCTATGGTGGACTAATTTCCCTTCTTCTTCTATCTAAGTTAGTGAGTAGTTAGCTAACTCTTCTAAAAGGGTTTCTTGCACTGGTTCTTTTGTGGGATTTTCATCTGCTTCTATTTGATCAGGACAATCAGTTTGTAGGGAATGACTAGGGTCCTCCCTTGAGTTTGGAATTCTACCTCGAAATTTAATTGAGTAACATCTTTATTAGCATTTTCAACTTGGATCGGATTCTTAGAATCCATATAGAGGTCTTCTTCTCTAAAAACTACATCTATATTCTTAATACTTCTATTAGTTTTGAAATCTCATAATTTAAAACCTTTAATTCCTTCTGGATAGCCAATGAACATACATTTCATAGCCTTTAGTTGTACCTTTCCTTCTTTTATATGTATGTAACCCACACATCCAAATGGTTTTAGGAAAGATAAGTTTGGAGGATGTCCTGACCAAACTTCTTCTAGTGTTTTAAAGTCAATAGCAGTACAAGAACTTCTATTGATAGTGAAACAAGTCGTAGCTACTACCTATGCTTAGAAAATTTCGGACACTTTGGCTTCAAATATCATTCATCGCACTCTCTCAATTATTTTTCTATTCATCCTCTCAGCAACTCCATTTTGTTGTAATGTGTAGGTTATGTATTTATGTCCCATTATTCCATTCTCAGCACAAATGTTGTTGAAATCATTTCTTAACAACTAGATCTTGACTGTTGTATGTTCTAAAGAATTTTACTCTCTTATCCGTTTGATTTTTAACAATAGATTTCTAGTTTTATAAAATGTTTTATCATTACTCTTTAACATGAATACCCAGACCTTTCTTGAATAATCATCTATAAGAGATATAAAATACCTCAAGCCTCTTCAAGAAGGTATCCTTGTTGGGCCCCAAAAGTCAACATGGATGTATTCAAGGATTTTAGTAGTTGTATGAGAGCCCTTTTACGAATTGCTGCCTCATAGACTTTCCAAAGAAAATGCTTATAGAACTTTAATCTTTTAGTACCTTGGAACTTAATCAGCCCCTGTTTCAATAGCTTATGTATACCTTTTTTTACTTATGTGAGAAATGTTGGGATTGGTGTCCTAATTCTCCCGAAGTCTCATAGTTTGTAAACTTTGTACACATTGTTGTTAATAAAATAAGAGTTATTTTATTTACATTTACTCATATCCAATAAACAAAGATCCATGGTTATTGTATGTAAACTTAAGCATGTATATGAGATATACAAGTGGATCATGCCGTAAGTAATAACCTAAAAGCTCTGTAGTATAAGGATAAATTAGGGATACCTTATCCTGGTGAAACTACGGATACGATCCGATTTGTAGAGGTTTACAAGTGTTGTCAACTATTACAGATGGTCTGATCCTGACCATTCATGTGAAGACATGCGAGCATGAGTGTCCTGTACAAAGAGTTTGTATAAGACCAAACCACGAGATGATTCGTCTCTTTATATAACGCTGTTGATACTTGAGACTTACATCTCACTAAAACAACCATAGGTGACATGACCTTAATTCTGAGTGTTTTGGGAACTCCTACCTTTGAGGGCAGTCCTTAGATTAGTATGGGTGAGAGTGGCAAGATTGCCAATTCAACAAGCCTACCTTTTTGGGGATTTGTCTGATTAGGGAGCTGGGAACTCAATTACACAAGACGGAATTTACTCCTTCCCCGAAGCAAGGGTAAGTAGATAGATTTCTCCCTTAAGGGCTGATTAAGGATCTTGAACATAGTGGCCACACTCTCTCTTTGGAAGAGAGGACCCAGTTATAATAGGACTATGACTTATTGTTCATTAGAGGAATCAGTGGTACTTAAGGAGTTAGATATAACTATAGGGGCAAAATGGTAAATTGGCTCAGCTGTACTTACGAGCGATCTGTGAAGGGTTATCGCATTGTTGATTGGTTGATACGGAGACAAAAATATATCTGTAGTGTGAAGAGTACAGCTGTCGGTCTTTAGTAGAGTGTCCGACAGTTAACGGATGGTGGATCTCGTGACTAAAGAGTTTAGTCAGCTATTCATGTATCGTTGGAGCTTCAAGCTATAGGCTCATAAGGTCCCTTTGGTAGCTCAATGGATTCAAGTTGAGAATCAATTCTTGGAGTTAGTTTGAAGTGTTCAAATTAACAAGAAGAAATTCAGTTATATATGATATAATTAGTGTGATGTATGAGATACATCAAGTAGAGGAATTAATATAAATATGATGTACATTAAGTACCATAAAATAGAAAAAGAACTATAGTTTAAATGTTTCATGAGATGAAATATTAAACCTATAGGTTATAAATATAATATGGTAAGTTAGTTATCATATTTATTTATAATCTATTAATTATTTGATAATTAAATCTTTTTCTCTAATAACCGATTGAGTGGAAGGTTATTGATGGTTTTATGGTAACCGTGAGATCAAAGGAAAATGGATTTCCTAAAATTAGAGGTTACTTCATTCGGAAAGAACTCACAGATAAGCTATCAAGTGAAAGAGTTTCACTAAGTGATAGCTGACAGAGACTAAATGATCGTGTAGCTTTGACTATACGATAGTCATTCAGCCGATCGTAGCTAAATGATAGAGTGCCTAAGTCTATATGATAGGCTGTCATTTGCTAAACGATCGAGCACATCGTCTATATGATAGACAGTGTATTATCTCCCACTTTCCCGATCGTCTACTCGATCGTAGTCCTCCAGTCTCTTCCTCAAGCCAAGATCATATAGAGCCCACAACTTCTGGATTTTCATACCGAGAATACCAATGTAACCATTGTGGTGGTGTCCTCACTCAGTTCATGGATCGAGTTAGACCCGATTGTGTTTGAGGAGTTGTTGGTCGATCATTATGATCGTGTTCGTTGGTTGTATCGATCATTATGTTCGAGGGCTGTGTTGGATGCTTGTAGATTGATCGAGGGATTCATGAAGAATGGTTCTTCAAAGGTATGCATCCTCTATCCCTTGTATCATCTTAAAGCATGCTATAATTTCATTTTGTGCATGAGCTGTTAGTTTTTGTTCTTAGACTATAATTGATTGTCGAATGGAATTTGCAACGATCCCTTCTGCTGCTCATGGAAATCCTCATGCTTGATTTCTTTCAATTGGTATCAGAGGCAGGTTGTTCTGATATTCTAAATACGATTTCTATTTTGAACTTCTTTTATAGTTGTGGTGGGTTTTAAGGTTTTCTGCATTGCTTTAAGTGTTAAATATGTTTGTGGATGTGTTGACGAATGTTTACGGGAGAATTGCCTCTATTTAAAGATTTCTTTACGATTACAAAGTATTAAATTTTAAGGGCCTCTGCGCTTTTGGGCATAATTAACAAGCAATCGAGTCTGTAATTCAAAGTGTTTGAAGTTACTAAGTCGTTCGTGATGAAGTTTCAAAGCATGGAAATTCGGCTCTCATCGAGGAAGAAGATCAAAGGTTGGTCATATCATGTAGCCTATGGTAAACGATCGTTGAGATTTGGCTAAACGATCATGTAGAAATGTTCTACGCAATTGTGTAGTATTTACTAAGTAATCGTTTAGCTAATGTTAAACGATGGGGTAAAGCGTTTACTCTATCGTGTAGTATTGGTTGCTCGATCGCATAGATGCTGGAGGTAAACGATCGTGTAAAACATTTGATGCTCATTGTTTAATAAAAGGCACGCGCACTAAACTATCGTGTAGTTAGCATGATTCATCACATAGTCACTGACTACACGATCACGTGGTATACGATACCTTGCACTTACTTAGTATTTAGACAATTGTGCTTCACCGTATCATTGTCGTTTAGTCGATCGCTTAAGGCTTGTGTTGCATGTCGTGCTGCATGTTCGCATGCCTTCATGCTTCATCGCATAGTCAAAGGTACACGATTGTTGCTAAATGATCGTTTAAGCTCAGGAAACGTAGGTAATTGAGTAAAGCATTTACTCTCTCGTGTAGGCGATCACAAGGATTTGGTACACGATCAAGGAGATGCGTTTCTTCGCCTAGACGGTTCAAGACTTGGCTCGCCTTTTTGAACCGGAGAAACGTTGCTATTTGTAATAGTTAGCTTTGTTTTTTAGAATTTGAGGCTAATCATACCGGTTCATCAACTTCTATTTAATGTACATAAGATGTATGTTGGTTTATATGCCATAATGTATGACATATAGATTTGAAACCCACCTTAGGTTATTCATTTGATTCATGCATCATATATTATAAGTGTTATAATATAGTTATTGGCATGATGAAATTACAAGAAAGCATGTGCATGCATCATGAAATATAAGAGTTATATTTATGCATGCAATAAGCATATTCATGCATCATCTTTATATTATAAGAGTTATAGTATAAGGGTGTATGGAAGTATGTATTCTTGGTTCATTACTTTGTTATATAAGTGTTATATAAAAGTAACAATGCATGGAGCATGACACTTAGGCTTTGTTTATAAGAGTTATGAATGCCTTGTACGTGTAGCTTCGCATTGTGTTGGTTTTAGTTATTTTCAGTTATAAGTATTATAATGGAAATTCGAACTAAAATAAATAAGAAAGAGTTGCATGCTGACTTAGGTGAATGAGTTTTAAAAGGGCTTTAAAATTGGATTGAGATAGACCTAAGTTCAAAGTTCTAATCAGATTAGATACCTAAGTTTAATCTTTTGAATCGATTTAATAGGATTAAATTGGTTTCCATAAAAGATTAAATTTTTATTAAATCTATCTATAAGGGACCTTTTGTCTAAGGCAGGTTCTGTCTAGGCTGGGGTACTTAAGCTAACGGAAATGGAACACCCCTATCTGGAAACCTACTTGAAAAGGTGAATTAGATAGATTTTCTACAAGCATGCGACAGTTGATCAAAGACTTCGTTAAAGAGTTTAATGAATGATGATCACAAGTTGTTCAACTTTCCAAGTAAGAGTTACTCTTGGGCAAACCTAAAAAGTCACTTAGTTAAAATTCTTAGCCATGTTTTTTCTAAGTAAATTAAACCTTAGGTTATAAAATACTCAGTGGGAGGAAGAGATATATATGATATGTCAATGATTCCGCTCACGTTTCCCCCTAAATGTTCATGTCGTGAGATTCATTCTTGGCCTTGTGATGCCCTGGGAGCATCCCCCTTCGGATGGTGTTTGCATGAGTCAATATCAAAGTGGACGGAGAGAGTGTTTATAGTAAGTGGGTGAAGGGTGTATGTCAACATGTCCTGCAGTCTCCTTCATTGGTTCACACCGTGAGATCTTCTTGCACTTCTTCGTGGCACCCTAGAAGTGTCCCCCTTCGGATGGGTTTTTTGCAGTTGGTCAATATCAAGGTGAACTCCAGAAATGGATAGCATCACTTTAGTTTTTTCCCCAATCCGATTTTTTCCCTTCAGATTGGCTGCTTAGGGTAGAACTCTAGGGCCTAAAATGACGGGTCACACTCACGAGAAATTGTTAAGCAAGTTAATAATTTCTTGACCAAATCAATGATGGCTAGTCGTTATAGAAACAAGAGTTGTTCTGGTATTAATGACTAGTTGAGAATGTCTCAATTCAGAGGAGGGATAAATTGACTACCCTTCGATGGCTTTGTCCTAAACCTTAGAAACGTCATTGCGAAACTAGATATCACACGGGGTTCATTTCAATTTTGCTAAACTTTATTGGATGTTATTTTTTTTTCCAACGAGTATTTGCTAAAACCTAATGTAGGTCAATGTGTTTTTTCTTTTTTAGCAACATGTATGATTTTCCATTAAATGCCTCTAATTTGACCGATTACATACATTGGAAAGAGTTCATTAAAACATATTTTGTGGTAAACGACCTCGAGTTTGTCATGGTTGAGGAGTGTCCTCAAGTCTCGACCCTTGATGCACCGCGAAATGTTCGTAATGCATATGAGGTGTGGATAAAGGCTAATTCATTGGCTCGACTTCACATATGGGCTAGCATACTTGATGCTTTGGCCAAAAGGGTTGAGAATATGGTCATTGCATGTACGATCATGGACTTGTTGTAAGAATTATTTGAACGTAAGTTCTTACTTTTTGAGCACAAAGGGATGGATGACAAAGAAACCAGTAGTGTCAGTTCCCAAGTTAACCTTCAGTTAGAGAAAGCAAGTGTTACTGACTCTGACGAAGTTCATCGACGAGAAGTGTTCTCTAACATGGAACTTGGAGCTTATTTAAGTTCTGACACTGATCCCACTACTCTCCAAAAGAGAAAAAAGTCTAAAGACAGTAGATGTGGTTTATTGGTCTTAGAGACGTGTTTGGTAGAGAATGATGATTATGTCGGGATACCTGATTCAGGCACTATTAACCACATTAGTTCTTCTTACCAAGGATTTAGTTCCTGGAAAATGTTGCCACAAGGAGAGTTGGCTCTTCGAGTCGATACTGGTGAGGTTGTTTCAGTTGTTGCTATAGGTAGGGTGAAGTTATTTTTGGATAAGAAACGTTATCAGTTACTGGATAATATTTTTGTAGTTCCTCATATCAAGAGGAACTTAATCTCGGTTTCTTGTCTCACTGAACAAGGTTATACGTCTCCTTTTTTTAGAGTAAAGTATTTATTTTGAAGAATGGTATGGAGATTGGTTTTAGTTCAATGGAAAATAACTTGTATGTACTAAGGATGTTAGTTATAAAAGCCTTGCTTAATACTAAAATGTTCAGTACGACGACAATTGCAAAAAGACCAAAGGTTTCTCCTAAGGAAAACACCCATCTTTGTCATCTTAGGTTAGATCACATCAAACTCAATATGATTGAGAAGTTGGTGAAATGTGGACTTCTAAAGAGTTTAGAAGAAACTCCTTGTCGGTATGTGAATCATGCCTTGAAACCATGACCAAACGACCTTTAACTAGAAAAGGTTATAGAGCCAAGGAAACCTTGGAGCTTATACATTCAGACCTCTGTGGTTCGATGAGTGTTTGAGCTCGAGGTAATTTCATCTCTTTCATAGATGATTATTCGAGGTACGGGTATCTATACCTAATGCAACGTAAGTTTGAAGCTTTTCACAAGTTCAACGAGTATAAGGTTGAAGTTGAAAACTTGTTAGGTAAGAAGATAAAAACATTACAATCTGATCGTGGTGGAGAGTATATGGACCTCGAATTCCAGAACTATATGATAGAACATGGAATCACGTCCCAACTCTCGACCTCAGGTACACCTCAGCAGAATGGTGTATCGAAAAGGAGAAACAGAACCCTATTGGACATGGTTCGATCTATGATGAGTTATGCACATCTTCCATCCTCGTTTTAGGGATTTGCAGTGGAGACTGCAAGTTACATTTTGAACAACGTTCCCTCGAAAAGTGTTTCTAAAACACCTTTTGAGCCGTGGAGAGGCCGTAAAGGTAGTTTATGCCACTTTAGAATTTGGGAATGTCCGACCCACTTGCTTGTGAATAACCCAAAAAAGTTGGAACCGCATTCGAAAGTTTGCCTCTTTATAGGCTACCCCAGGGAAACGAGGGGTGGATACTTCTATGATCTGAGTGAGAATAAAGTGTTTATGTCGACAAATTTTATCTTCTTGGAAGAAGACCACATCCGGGATCATAAACCACGAAGTAAGCTTGTTTTACACGAGATTTCTAGTGAGACTACTGAGGGTTTAACAAGAGTTGTTAAACAAATTGATAGATCAACAAGAGTTGTTGACATTGGTTCACCTAGTCAACCATCTCAAGAGTTGAGACTGTCTCGACGTAGTGGGAGGGTTATAAACCCACCGGATCGTTACATGGGTTTGATTGAAGCCTAAAACATCATTTCTAATGATGGAGTCGAAGATCCATTGTCTTATAAGCAAGCAATGGAGGATGTTGACAAAGATGAGTGGATTAAAGCCATGAACCAGGAAATGGAGTCTATATACCTCAATAATGTATGGGAACTTGTGGATCAATCTGATGGGGTAAAACCTATAAGGTGTAAATGGATCTACAAGAGAAAACGAGGTGTAGATGGAAAGGTGCAGACCTTTAAGGCTAGACTCGTGGCAAAGGGTTATACCCAGATCAAGGGAGTGGACTATGAGGAAACTTTCTCACCTATTGACATGTGGAAGTCTATCAGGATTCTCTTGTCCATAACCACATTTTATGATTATGAGATATGGCAAATGGACATCAAGATTACCTTTTTGAATGGTAATCTTGAGGAGACCATCTACATGGCTCAACCAGAGGAGTTCTTATTCCAGATCAAGAGCAAAGAGTTTGCAAGCCTAATAGGTCCATTTATGGGCTGAAACAGGTGTCTAGATCGTGGAACATTAGATTTGACAGTGAGATCAAATCGTTTGGCTTTGATCAGAATGTTGATGATCCTTGTATTTACAAGAAGATCATTAATAACTCAGTAGCTTTCCTGGTATTGTATGTGGATGATATTATACCCATTAGGAATGATGTAGGCTTTCGATGACATTAGAAAGTGGCTAGCTGCCCAATTCCAAATGAAAGATTTGGGAGAGGCACAGTATGTTCTAGGGATCTAGATCATTCAGGATCATAAGAACAAGAGGTTGGCCTTGTCTCAGGCATCGTACATTGATCAAATGTTGATCAGGTACAAGATGCAGGATTTCAAGAGGGGTTTATTACCCTTCAGGCATGGAATTGTTTCGTCTAAGGATCAATGTCCTAAGACACCTCAAGAGGTTGAGGAGATGAGACGGATTCCCTATGCTTCGGCTGTTGGAAGCTTAATGTATGCAATGTTATGTACTAGATCTAACATTTTCTATGCAGTAGGAATTGTCAGTCATTATCAGTCCAATCCAGGATTAGATCACTGGACGACAGTTTAAACGATCCTCAAGTATCTTCGGAGAACGAGGGACTACATGCTCGTGTATGGAGATAAGGATTTGATCCTTATAGGGATACACAAACTCTAACTTTCAAAGTGATAGAGATTCTTGAAAATCGACATCAGGGTCAGTGTCCACTCTGAATGGAGGGGCTGTAGTTTGGCAAAGCATCAAGCAAGGATGCATCACGAACTCCACTATGGAAGCCGAATACGTAGTCACTTGTGAAGTTATTAAAGAGGTTGTTTGGCTTAGGAAGTTCCTTACCGATTTGGAAGTTGTTCCAAATATGTCTTTGCCGATCACACTCTATTGTGATAACAGCAGGGCTGTGGCAAATTAGAAGGAACCTCGGAGTCATCGTAGAGGCAAGCATATAGAACGAAAATATCATTTGATTAGGGAGATTGTGCATCGCGGTGATGTGATGGTCACGAAGATCATGTCAGAGCACAACGTTGCTGATCCGTTTACAAAGGCTCTCACGGCTAAAGTGTTCGAAGGTCATCTTGAGAGTTTGGGTCTACGGGAAATGCGACATCTTGTCTAGGGAAAGTGGGAGATGATACTGGGGTATAAAGTATGCTCTAGTTTATTATATATTGTACTTGTTTTTTCATGTATTGTACATTAGTCTCCTGAGGCATTAGGACAAGTGGGAGATTGTTGGGATTGGTTTCCTAATTCTCCTGGAGTCTCGTAGTTTGTAAACTTTGTACACATTGTTATTAATAAAATAAGAGTTATTTTATTTGCATTTAGCCATATCCAATAAACAAAGATCCATGGTTATTGTATGTAAACTTAAGCATGTATATGAGATATATAAGTGGATCATGATTTAAGTAATAACCTAAAAGGTCTGTAGTATAAAGATAAAGGAGGGATACCTTATTCTGGTGACACTACAGATACGACCCGCTTTGTAGAGGTTTACAAGTGTTGTGAACTACTACAGATTGTCTGATCCTGACCATTCATGTGGAGACATGCGAGTGGAAGTGTCCTATACAAAGAGTTTGTATAAGACCAGATCACGAGATGATTCGTCTCTTTATATAACACCGTTGATACTTGAGACTTACATCTCACTAAAACGACCATAGGGGACATGACCTTAATCCTGAGTGTTTTCGGAACTCCTGCCTTTGAGGGCGATCCTTTGATTAGTATGGGTGAGAATGACTAAATTGCCAGCTCAACAAGCCTACCTTTTTGGTGATTTGTCTAATTGAGGAGCTGCGAGCTCAGTTCACAAAATGGAATTCACTCCTTCTCGAAGGAGGGGTAAGTAGATAGATTGTTCCCTTGAGGGCTGATTCCGAGTCTTGAACATAGTGGCCACACCTTCTCTTTGGAAGAGAGGACCCAGTCATAGTAGGACTATGGCTTATTGTTCATTAGAGGAATCAGTGGTACTTAAGGAGTTAGATGTAACTACAGGGGAAAAATGGTAAATTGATCTAACTATACTTACGAGCGATCTGCGAAAGATTATCACACTGTTGATTGGTTGATATGGACACAGAAATATATCTGTAGTGAAAAGAGTACAACTATCGTTCTTTAGTGGAGTGCCCAGCAGTTAACGAATGGTGGATCTCGTGACTAAAGGGTTTAGTCAGCTATGCACATACCGTTGGAGCTTCAAGCTACAGGTCCATAAGGTCCCCTTGGTAGCTCAATGGATTCAAGTTGAGAATCAGTTCTTGGGGTTAGTTTGAAGTGTTCAAATTAACAAGAGGAAATTCAATTATATATGATATAATTGGTGTGATGTATGAGATACATCAAGTGGAGGAATTAATGTAAATCTGATTTACATTAAGTACCATAAAATAGAAAAAGAACTATGGTTTATATGTTTCATGAGATGAAATATTAAAACCATAGGTTATAAATATAATATGGCAAGTTGGTTATCATATTTATTTATTATATATTAATTATTTGATAATTAAATATTTTTCTCTAATAACCAATTGAGTGGGAGGTTACTGGTAATTTTATGGTAACTGTGAGATGAAAGGAAAATGGTTTTCCTAAAATTAGAGGTTACTTCATTCCGAAAGAACTCACAGATAAGCTATCAAGTGAAAGAGTTCCAATAAGCGATAGCTTACAGAGACTAAACGATCGTGCAACTTTGACTATACGATAGTCATTTAGTCGATCGTAGCTAAACGATCGAGTGGCTAAGTCGATACGATAGGCTGCCGTTTGCTAAATGATCGAGCACATCGTCTATACGATAGACAGTGTATTATCTCCCACTTGCTCAATCATCTACTCGATCGTAGTCCTCCAGTCTCTTCCTCAAGCCAAGATCATATAGAGCCCACAACTTTTGGATTCTCACACCAAGAATACCAAGGTAACCATTGTGGTGGTATCCTCACTCAGTTCGTGGATCGAGTTAGACTCGATTGTGTTTGAGGAGTTGTTGGTCGTTCATTGTGTTCGTGTTCATTGGCTATACCGATCGTTGCTTTTGAGGGTTGTGTTGGACGTTTGTAGATTGATCGAGGGATTCATGAAGAATGGTTCTTCAAAGGTATGCATCCTCTATCCCTTGTATCATCTTAAAGCATGTTGTAATTTCGTTTTGTGCATGACATGTTAGTTTCCGTTCTTAGACTGTAATTGATTGTGTTCACTCGAATGGAATTTGGAACAATCCCTTCCGCTGCTCATGAAAATCCTCATGCTTGATTTCCTTCAAGAAGGTCTTCTAAGCAAAAGATCAATCTCATCAGGATTTAATTTCTATGCAACAAAAGACTGAGCTGGAAAAGAGATAATTCTTTACAAAATACAAACCATTACATTTTACTCCAGTGAATATAGGTCTTCTTTCTGTTGTGATTTTCATATTTCCATTTTGCCCAACAAAAGAACAACCTTGGTCATCAAGCATTCTAATGGAATCAGACTTTTCTTGAGCTGCTAAGAATCGTGGATTGGTCATACGAGATCCTAGAAAAAAGGGGACTTGGCCGGAAAGTGTTCTTGCCTCTATCATTAGCTCCGGTAGTCGCCGGGAACATGTCTAACTTCCCTAGGGAGCATGTCTCTATTGTCTTGGAGTTTTAAGTACGATTGAACCTATTCCAATCACTTTACAACCGTGATTGTCTCCCATGAACACCGATCCACAATCCCATGATTTATAAGTGATAAACCATACCTTTGATGATGTCATGTGGCACGTACATCCCGAGTTCAACACCCAGTCTTCCTTCATTTGATCAGCTTGTTCATTTGCTTTTTCCTCGGTGGTTACAAGAACTTTTGTGAATTCAAGTCCAACCTCTCCAATTGAAACATCTCTTTTTCTATATTCCTTGGGCTTTCTAAAATCTTTTCTATATGGAGTCTTCTTTCTTTTAGGACAATTCTTTTTTAAATGTCCCTCTTTATGCATTTCAAAACTGGTCTTTTTTAAAAAAAAAAAAATGATGCCCCTTTTGATTGTTGAACTTCCCTCTTTTTGCAAAACTCTTTCCCTTTGTAAACAGTGACTCATCATCACCCTTACCTTTAGATTATGCCTTTAACTCTAGTTCTTTGCACCTTAAAGCAGTGATAACATTATCTGTGGAGATTGAATTACTTTCATACTTCAAAGCTAATTTCACATCCTTATAACGGTCATGGAGAGAGTTAATCAGTATGGATGCTTCACTTTCTTCTCTCAGTTTATCACTTGTTTGGGATTAAAATTTTCATCTAATGATTTTGAGAAGCTTATCTTGAAAGAAAACACTCTCTCTCAAACAAACAACTTGAAGGAATGTCTTTCTTTGATATAACTTCTTCAATTTCTACCAGATTTCATATGTTGTATTTTTATTGATAACTTGCCTCAAAACATTGTCTGAGATATTCAAAACTAAAGCTTCATGGGGTACTTCCTCCATGTTTTGTTTCTCAGCATCAGTAAGGGTAGTAGGCCAGGTTTTGAGGACTTTGATTGCCTTCAAAGCTTTCTGAGAAGACAACACAACTTTGATCTTATTTGTCCAGAGATTAAAGTCCCCATTCCCAATGAATTTCTCTAGCAACTGCCATTATTGACCCCTTCTCTAGCTCTGATCCCAGTTGTTAAAAAAACCACATGTAAAACTTATCTTCAAAACACATATGCTTCTCTTTCTCTAACTTTTACTCTTCCTTATACAATGTATTCAACATGAAGAAAACGACATGCAAAACTGAGAAGGGGTTCAACAGCATCTCAAATTGAAGTCATCTTCAATTCGTAAATCATTCAAGAACAGTAAAGAAAATAGAAAGGGAAGAAAAACAACTCAAATTATAGTGGTTCGGCTGATAAGGCCTACATCCACTCTTCAAGGTTTGGGTCTTTCTTTATTATTCTCAAATTCTCAAGATTACAATCTCTCTGACTCTCTTCTTTTCTCTCTGTTTATACATTGATCGTTCATCAGTTAATACATAAAATTATAATTTCAATGGTTGAAACTGTTTTTCTTGTTAACTTCTGTTTATTGGGCTGACAGAGAGGGAATGAGTCTTTAGCAGCTTGAGCTTTTATGTTAGTAAGCAATTTTAAAGCTCAATTACTTTACCAACCAATATTGTATTACCATTGCTCCTAGTCTATTTTATATTTCAAGATTAACATTTTCCTAGTTTGATTTCTAATGCTCCGTTTGGTAATGATTTGGTTTTTGAGTTTTTGTTTTCGAAAATTAAGTCTATAGACACTACTTCTACCTCTAAATTTTTTTATTTATTATCTACTTTTTACCAGTGATTTAACAAACCAATCCAAATTTTGAAAACTAGTTCTTAAAAATATTTTTTTGTTTTTGGAATTTGGCTAAGAAAAAGATGCAAATCATGATAAGGAATATGAGGAAATAGGCTTAATTTTTAGAGGAAAAAAACAAAAAACTAAGGTCTCATTTGGTAATCATTTGGCTTTTTGATTTTTGTTTTTAAAAATCAAGCTTATTTCATCCACGTTTACAATGATTTGTATATTTCTTAAATACAATGGTTGAATTCTTAGCCAAATTCCAAAAAAAAAAAAAAATTGAGAGCATTTTTGTAGTTCTCAAAATTTGACTTGGTTTTTTAAATAATTAGTGAAAAGTTGATAACAAATTCATAAATTTGAATGTAAAAATAGTGTTTATAGGCTTTCAAAAAACAAAAATAAAAAATAAAATACTTATTAAATAGAGCTTAAATGGTTATAAAACGATAACTAACTTTTTGTATCTGGTTCGATCACCACATTTATTTTTTTTAGTTAAAAATTTTCGTTTGGGAGAAGAACTTATGCACCTACGGTTTGTTTCTTAACCTTGATAAGAAGGACAATTTTTAAACCTTTTTTTTTTAAGCTTTAAAAACTTGGCTGTCATTTAAACAAAGTTCTTGGAAATTAAATTACATTAAATATATATATATAAGTATTATATTAAAATTTAAGTCTTCAAACGTATATATAGTCGAGAGCAAAATTTTGCCACCCAACCACATGGCCCATTATTTTGGTGCCACATGTCTGTTTCTTTTCCTTTTCCTTTTCATTCTTTTTTCTTTTTCCTTTCTTTTTCGTTCCGTTCATTTACAAGAAATAATTGATACGATAGCTAACGAAAAAAACTATAATAGATCTTTTATAGTCTTTTTCAAAGGTCCTAATAACCCATATTAATGATAACGTCTTTTGTTAATTATACCAAATGCTATTAAAAATCTAAAATCTATAGTATTTACCTTGCTATGAAAATATATTATAGCGTTACTAATAAAGCTATAATAAGTTTAAAGTGAGCTATTATAACTTTGTAATAGCATTTTATTTATGTTATTATAAGTTTTTAGAAGCCTTTTATATGTACTATTATGAAGATTTTATAGCCTTTTCTTAATGTTATTAGACAAATTTATAGCTTTTTCTCATCAATGATAAATTACCAATTGTCATAATGGCTATTTTTAGCCAATTTTCATTATTTATAACAATATGGCAAACCATTTCACTAATATTCATCAAATTTCATATAAATGATAGATGGAAAATATACATGGATTATATATAATAAAGTATCATGACACGTAAAATATCACAAGTTTCATCTCACAATTGAAATTTTGTAATCCCTTACATGACACATTTAATTAATGTAATACAATGAAAGAAAGTTACAAAGTAATTAATACAAAATGATTAGCAAAATACAAGATTCACCAACTTTTGAATATTTCCGTAATGAGTACAAAATTTAAGGGTTAAGTGAGTTGTCATCTTCATTTTTCATCAATATGCAAAGCCTCATTCCATCCACCTACAAAAAAAATTCCAAAAAAAATCATATACACTAGTTTACTAGGTGAAGAAGACCATCAACCATCAATTCTAAGTCGCTAACCTCTTACTTTGAGCCTTAAACCACTTAAAGAGCAAATAATGTTTCAACTTTTTCTAGTTGCCAAAATTTACTATTAAGAACTAAGAAACCTTCTCATTATTTGATTCAATTCCTCAATTAATATACAAATATAAAGTATAATTGAGCAACTTTTTGCTGAATCTAAAGTCTAAGATCTTAAGGTTTATTATATTCCAATGGTAGCACCAAATACAAAGTTGTCTACAATCAAACAACTCACATGAACCTTTTCTAATGGCTTTCAAAGTGGTAGAAAATAGACAATCTACTTAATACGCTTCTGGTTTTACTTCAATTAGTAAAACAAATTGAAACCACCCCACACACACTAATTTGAGTATCTTCCATGTGATATCTACCCCCATCCCCTCCAAATCTACTTTGATTTGAAGTCTCTTAATTTGGCATTTCCCACTTAAAAACCTCAAAAATCCAAAGAAAATCTCCCACTTCTATGTAGGACATGGTTGTGAAAAAAAAAGTTCATATTTAGAAACTTCTATAATTAACTATACCAATAGAATTTTTCATCTAAAAAAACAATGAACGATTTCTAAGTTTAAGAAACCATAGTGGTAGTCTCCTTCAAATTTTATAATATTTAAAAGCAAAAATAAAGGCGAAGTGAAATTTGAACTTCAAGACTTACAAATTAAGTGTGGTATACAATAGAGGACCTCCATGTCGCACTTAACTCTTATGCACCTCCACATCACACATAACTCTGAAGAAGATAAATTTTGATAAATAAAATATATTATGAATTATGTTTATCTCCCAAACTTAAAAAACAGATTACATAAGATGCAAAAAAAGAAATCAAAACAAAGAAGGTGGCAAAAACAAATAGAAAATAAGAAGATAACAAGGTAAAGTTAGGTTGTAATGGAGCCCATCTGAAATCCAAAAATTTGTAGATGGCCAAAATGACAACAATTTTTCTCCAGCAATAAATCTGAAGAAATGCACAGCAAAGAACATAAGTCCATTATGGTTTAGTTGGGAAGGGAAGAGAAAACAAAAGTGAGCCTAATTAGTAGAAGAGGAGAGGCAATGATGTAAGTTTTGAGGATTTCTTGAGGGAGCATTGAGTGGGGGAAAATCGAGTGGGTGAGCATCAAATGGGTGAACATTAAATGAGGGAGCATCGAGTGGGTGAGCATCGAGTGGGGGATCGAGGATCGAGTTTTAGACCAGATCAAGACTTAGATCGAGTTCTGGACCGGATCGAGTTCTTCATAGTGGGGATCGAGGATCAAGTTTGAATGGTCGAACACCAACGCTAGAACGAAGTTGCACACATAAACGTACAGATCTGAGTAGAATGCACAATCTGGTTGACGATGAAAGCACGTGTGATTGGACAAAGGACAGGGAAGCTTTGGATTTGTGCATATGGCCGTTCGACGGAGGTAGAGAGTTGACAAAAGCAGTAGATTAAGAAGCAGTAGATTGAGAAGTATAAAACCCTAGGATTTGGACTCTGATACCATGTGGAAATAATATTTGAATCAATAATTTCTTATATTGACTTGAGATTTACGTAGAGAATTTTTAGAAAGGACAATAACCAAATTTCCTAATTATAGCCTAAATATATATATAATACATAAATTAAGGCTTAAATATCTCAACATAAACTCAAGAGAAAAAAAAATGTGTATTTTTGTGTTTTAGTGTACTACGTTAGACATTTTGAAAAGAAAAAAAAAATGAAAATGAAGTGTTAATGAAAGACAAAGAAGGGATAGAGAGAAATGAATGGGATCTTAGACAAAACAGAGCACCTAGAATTCAAGAAAATAAATTTTGCAACTAGTATAGAAGAATCAAACAATTCTACAACAAAAGGTTAGGGCTTTAATGAGTCCTCTTCAGCAAAGAAAAATTTTATATGAAACCATCTCAAATAGAAAAAGAATATTACCTAGTTTTTTTAGGACAAGCAACAACCAGATGGTTTTACTGGATCATCCTCTTCAGCAAATGGTTCAGGGCTTCAAATGTTTTGTTGCAAAAATGGTTTAAGAGGAGCCTCTGGTTGGAAAATATAAGAAAAATTTGCAATAACTGTGAGATTGAAAGGAAGAAAAAAAAAAGAGAGAGGGTGCAAAATAACAATTAAAAAAAAGAAATCAAATCTTATGAAAAGCTTAAGTATACTCAACACTATCAAACCAAATCTATCCTTCAACTCAGATCGATCAATACAACTACAAATGGAAAACGACGTAACGATTTGAAAGAAACTCAATACTAAATAATGTTTTTTTGTGTGAAACCTAACTCGAAGAAGAACCTATATCGCCCAGAACCACTATGTTCGAAGAACAATCTTCGCCACCCAGAACCACTCGGTTGGTACTAGATCTGTTGTCTAGACCAACTCTTCTCCGTTGTTCGTCACTTCCTCCATTAAGCCGCTGTAATATCTACATTGTCTCCTGTCGCTGAGAGTCCACTGCCACCAAATCAGATCTGCAACTGGTCTCTACCTTCCGTTCACCGTCGTGGATCTTCATATCTCATTGTTTCAAAAAGTACCCAAATTTTGATGCTATGAAACAAACATTTTTAGATCTAACAAAAGACAGAGTTAAAAGAAGAGAAAGAAATGGAGAGGAAGGGGAGAGAGAGAGAAAAAAAAATGTAGGGTAAGAGAAACAGAGAAAGCAAAAAAAAAAAAAAAAACAAAACAAAACAAAACAAAAAATAGAATTTTTTTTTTCCTTTCAATTTCATAGTCTAGTTTGAAAAAGGCTATATCCAAAGGCTATAGAAAGACTTTTTCTTGTAGCGTTCATCTTTGTCTTCTTCACCCTTTTTTTCCTCTTATTTTCTTTAAGGGTGTCATGTATATAAGATTTTTAGTTGACACCTCTTTTTGTGGACACAAATGTTTGGTAACTTCGAGTTGATGACCTATTTTTAAGGGCCAAACAAAAAAGACAAATTTTTTTAAGAAAAGCATGTTTTCTTTTCTTTTTTTTATAAGGTAAAATTATCATAACAATCCTTCGAAGCGTGCATGGTATCCCTTAATGCTTGATTCTCGCTACTCACTCTCGATGACTCAATACTTACTCGCTCTTGTTACTCATTCTCGATTCTCGCTCTAATATAGAGAGAGTTAAAAGATGAACAATCAATAGAGGAGAAATGAGTATCGAAGTGAGCGAGTGAATAGCAAGAATCAAACATCAAGGGTCACCTCGCATGCTTCACGTGATTGTCATAGTAATTTTATATGATGATGCAAGCCAAATGTAAAAAAATATATGTACGTAGTTCTGTAAAAAGATTGTCTTTTCTCATTTTGGCCGTGAAAAGGGGGTGTCGGTACAAAAATCCCAAAGGTTCTTGAATTGCAAACTTGGAGAATCTGAGAGGAGAAAATATGGGGGAATTGTTGCGGAGCTTTGCTGTAGAGGAAGTGTTGAAGAAGACAGTAAAGCTTGTAGCACAGCAAATGGGGCTGGCATGGGGGTTTAAGAAGGAGCTTTCAAAGCTGAGGGACTCTTTACTCATGGTAGAAGCCATTCTACTTGATGCTAACAAAATCAAGGCAGAGCATCAAGACTTGAAACTATGGGTGGAGAAGCTTGAAGATATCATTTTCGAAATCGATGTCTTACTCGACGAGCTCTCTTAAGAAAATCTTCGACACAAGGTGGAAACCGGGCTGGTACGCAGTTTCGTTTCATTTTGGAAACTCTTGATAAAAATTGTGGTGGCTTAGACAATAAGGAAGCTATACTTCAAGCGCTCCAAAAATTGTTTAGGGACAAAAAGTATTTTCTCATGGTTGATGATGTTTGGAATGAAAATCCCAATCTATGGAATGAGTTAAGGGCTTTCAATAAAAAAAATTTGGAAGTGTTATTTTGTGAGTACTAGGAGTGATGAAGTTGCTAATATTGTAGAGACAAGTCATCATAAAATTATCAAATGATCATTGTTGGACTTTTTTTCAAAAATGTGTATTTGGAAGTGGTTTGCCAATGATTCCAAGAATTGATCATGTAGTTCAAGAAGAGCTTGTTAAAAAATTTGGTGGCATACCATTGGTTGTGAAATTGTTTGGAGGAATGGTGAAATTAGACGATACTTGTGAAGAATTTCAATCAACTTTGGAAAATCTAATAAGAATTCTATTACAAGATGAAAATCATATTTTATCTATCATAAAATTGTGTGTGTGGACTGTCTGCCATGATCCTCATTAAAACAATTATTTGCCTATTGTTCAAACTTTCCACTCTTATTTATAAGAGAAGCACTCGTTCAAATATGGATAACACGGGGGTTTATTAAACTAACTAGTGGGAGCAATGTGATGATGGAGGATATTGGAGCAAATTACTTCAACATCTTGTTGTCTCGCTCCTTGTTTCAAGATGCCGTCAAGGATAATGGAGGGAGAATTATATATTGCAAGATGCACGATGTTATACACGATGTTGCATGTGTTATTTTAAATGCTCAGAAATTGAGGTTGGGTTATTCTATGGATGGAAATTCTCAGGGACACGAGGTTCTTTCAATCGGCCATGGAATACGAACACTTTATTGAAGTGAAATGATAGACCTTCCTACAAAATTGAGAAAATTGGTCAATTTAAGGTATCTAGGATTCTCTCTTTCAAGTTCAAACTAAACAAATGCCTCAACATTTGAGTCGATTGATTCAACTTCAAAAATTTTTGAGTTTTATAGTCGGGTTCAAGGAAGGATTTAAGATAGGAGGAGCTTGGTCCATTGAAAAATCTCAAAGGTGAATTAAGCCTTTCTCGTCTTGAGCGTCGGAAGTAAAATCGATGCCATGGCTGCAAATTTGGCAGAGAAGGATAACATTTCTGATCCATATTTTCAATAAAGCATTGTTTGTTGTTGGAAATTGGTGAATGTTCTTCCTTTTTTTAAGGTCCTCCAAAGCTTCGATCTTTAATATTTTTTTTTAGTGTAAATATTGGTTAATGTTCAAGGTCCTTCAACCCCTTTTCATCTCGATCTCTAAAGGGTAAGGAGTGGAACTATGAACTTCATGGAGTTATGACATCTGAAGAATTGTGAACTCCTGAGACTCACAATGTAAAGAGTTACTAGAGATAAAATAATTGATGTTTTTAGTATTCAGACTCAAACTCCTTAGACCAAACACCCTCTAATTGTGTGCAAGAAACAAAGAATTTTTGTGTTGAGACCTACTTTTGATTGAACCACGGTTAATCCTGGTTCCATTCTTCTTTCTCTACACATTTTATGATTGTTACTTTCTATTCAACTTATTGTCTATGGTATTGCTTGGTATTGTGTTGTTGCGGTTGATCTTAGGTTATTTTAAAGGTATTAATTGATTAACGACTGGTATTAAATGGAATATTATTCATCATTTATTTCTTTTTTACTTTTCTCATTATCAAGATGACAACGAAGTTTGAGGTGGATAGATTTATATAAGGATATTCTCTATAGTCGTGTTGATATTTCGATATCAAAACAATAATTACAATGGCAAATGTAGATACCATATTTTGTTCGACTTTTTCATATATTTATATTTGATATTTTCTTTCTTTTTTCTAATTTTCCTTCGATGACTATTATTATTGCTTGCAAAGTTGAGTAAAATAAAATAAGAAAACTGGTAAGAGAGTTTTGAATTCAAATAGAAGATATTTATTAAAAACAAATTATTTTTTAAATTAAGAAATTTTAATTGATCTTACAAAGATCTAATTTTTCACTCTTTTTTTCTCTCCCTGCTCTCTCCCTGCTCTCTCCACGTAGACGATAGCAATAGACAGATTTAATTATCAATAGACAATAGACATGACTCCTTGGATAGATAGCAAGATCAGGCAAAAAAAATATGGCAAAAATTGCATATAACCTAAAACTATTTGCAAAATAGTAAAATTAGTTTTTAAAACCCCTAAATTTACTAAAGTGCTCTCTGTACTTCACAATTTCAAAAAAAAAAAAATTTGTGATATAAAATTTGTGATTCATTGATATCATAGATACATGGATATTATTGATAACTACCTAAGTTTTATCATCGTTATCACTAATATCACTTATATCATCCATATACGGAAATCTTTGATATCTATACCTAAGTTTCATTGTTGATCTCACTGATATCACCGATAAACAATCATTGATATCTACCAAAGTTCTATCACTAATATCACTCAAGTTGCTTATATCATCGATACATGAATATCGCTAATATCTACCTGAGTTCTATCATCAATATCACTCAATGGCGGATCCAGGATTTTATGTAAAGGAGGCAGAAGTTCATATAAATATAATTTTAGATGTATCGATATAATATTCAAATTATATAATATCGTCAAAACGAAAATAATTAACTTATATAGGAACAATGGCATATCCAAAATTTTATGTTAAAGATCACAACTTTATATAAGATTAAAATTTTAGCCCATTAACTTCTCGATTTGTATCATATATAGTTTTGAACTTTGAAAAATATATACTACATCACTGACATCTCGATTGTGTTTCTAATATGTAGTCCCAGATTTAAAAAAAATAAATAAATAATGCAACTATTGATTACAAAATTGATAATTTGAGGTGCAATTAGAAACAAAAACAATTTTTTGTCTAATACAATGGTTAATTTCTAAGCATTTTGTATATGTTATAAGATTCTTATTGTTGGGAATGTCTTAAAACTCACCGTTCGTAATATTAGAAACATATTCTACTTTGTAATAGAAGTATTATTGGGATTTCATTCAATAAAAGTGTTACTAAAATTGTATACTGTTATAAAATCCAATAAACGAACTCATGGCTATAGTATGAATACTTTAATTTTGTGTAGAGACATAAAGAAGGATCAAGTTATAGTATATAGCCTAAAAGGTCTATAAGTATATGGATGAGATTGGGTACCTCATCCTAGGGACATTATGGATGCGGCTCACTTTGTATATTGATACAAACAATGTGATCCCAAAATCGTTTGTGTGAAGACATGCGCGTAGAGGCATCCAATGCAAAAGACATTTGCATAAGACCTGACCACGAAATAGTCATTTTTCTTTATAACAACCGATTACTATTAAAACTAATTATTTCAAATTGATGACCTAAGGTAACTCGATTTTAATCCTAAGCTAACTATGAACTCCTTTTATTCTGGATTATCCTTTGATCTGCATAGGTGAGAGTGGTTCAACATCATCGCTCAATAAGCCTCCCATTTTAGGGATAAAATCGGATAGATAGTTAAGGACATAGTCCTGCAAGATAGAATTTACTCCTACCCAATTTAGGGTTAGCAGATAGGTTGTTCTCTTAAGTACGGATTCTTGGTCTTGAACAAAGGAGTCCCGCCCTCTCATGATAGAGAGGTACATGGTTTATTAGTTAGACTATAAATTAATTATTCAATTGAGAATCAATAGTGAATTAAAGAGAAAGATGTATTTATAGGGATAAAATGATAATTTTGACCTAGCTGTAAATACGAATGATCTATGAAGGATCGACTTACTGATCATGGTTAAATCAAGTGGACAAAAATATATCTATAGTGAGAAGAGTGCAACTATCGAGCTATAATGGTATGTCTCGGTAGTTAATGAATATTGATTAATTCGAATTAAATAGTTTAACCAATTAATTCAAATTGTTATGGAGCTCATGACCTGTAAGTTCATAAGGTCCCTCTACTAGCTCGTGAAAGATTAAACCTTGAAATATTCAAATTCAATTTTAGAGTTTGTATTTGAAATGCTCAAATTCAATTTTAGGGTTTTGATAATTATATTCGATATAATTAACCTTTAAATTTATTTAAATTAAACATATTTGGAGAGTTAAATATATTTAAATTATGATTTAAATATTCATTACATGTACAGGATTCATGTTTGAATTAGGTGTTTTATTAATTTTGTTGGGATTGGGGTCCTAATTCTCCCGGAGTCTCGTTGTTTATAATGATACACATTGTTTGATGAATAAAATAACTGATTTCATTCTAGCATTTACTCATATCCAATAAACAAAGTTTCATAGTTGTCTTGTGTAAACTTAAGCATGTATATGTGATATATAAGTGGATCATGCCTTAAGTGATAACCTAAATAGTCTGTAGTATAAAGATTAAAGTGGGATATCTGATCCTGGTGACACTACAGATACGGCCCGCTTTGTAGAGATTTGTAAGTGTTGTAAACTACTACAAATGGTAGATCCTGACCATTCATGTGGAGACGTACGAGCGAGGGTGTCCTATACAAAGAGTTTGTATAAGACCGGACCACGAGATGACTAGACTCTGTATATAATATCGTTGATACTAGAGACTTGCATCTCACCTAAATGATCGTAGGTGACACGACCTTAATCCTGAGTGTTTTGGGAACTCCTGCCTTTGAGGGCGGTCCTTTGATTAGTATGAGTGAGAGTGGCCAGATTTTTCAACTCAACATGCCTACCTTTTTGGTGACTTGTCTAATCTAGGAGCTGAGAACTCACTTACACAAGATGGAATTCACTTCTTTCCCGAAGCAAGGATAAGTAAAGAGATTACTTCCTTAAGGTCTAATTCCAGGGCTTGAACATAATGGTCACAACTTCTCTTTGGAAAAGAGGACTCAGTCATAGTAGAACTATGACTTATGTTCATTAGAGGGATCAGTGGTACATAAGAAGTTAGATGTAACTAAAGGGTTATAATGATTATTGGTCGAGTTGTACTTACAAGCGATCTATGAAGGGTTGTCACACTACTGATTGGTTAAGATGAACACATAATATATCTATAGTAAGAAGAGTTCACCTGCCAGTCTTTAGTGGAGTGTCTAGCAGTTAACGGATGGTGGATATGTGGCTAAAGAGTTTAATCAGTTATTCACATACTATTGGAGCTTCGAGCTACAGGTCCATAAGATCCTCTTAGTAGCTCAATGGATTCAATTGAGGATCAGTTCTTTGTTGGGTTTTATGTCCTAAAACTCGTGGTATATAAACAATGGAAATTATTCTGAAAATTCAATAAAGGTGTTATTGAATAGATCTATTGCTTGAATAGAAATCCAATAAACCTAAAATTCCCTTGACTATTGGATGAGTACTTGAACTTTGTGTGGAGATATAAAAGTGGATCAGGTTCGAATAAATAGTCAAAATGATCTATAGTATATAGATAAGATTGGGTACCTTATTCTGGTAACACTATTTGATATGGCCTACTCTATAATTGTTATAAGGAGTTGTAAAGTGCTACAAACAAAGTGATTCTAATTCGTTCATGTTAGACATGAGAAGTGGGGGTGTCCTTGTGCAAAAGAGTTTGTACAAGATCGGACCACGAAATGAGTCACTCTTACTTTATAACATTGTTTACTGTTTAAGGCTGACTATTTCAAAGCGATGACCTAGGTAACTTGACCTTAATTCTGAGCTAACTATGAACTCCTGTTTATCGGGATTGCCCTTAAATTTGCATAGGTGGGCGTTGGCTGAGCGTCGGTTCAATAAGACTGTCATTTCAGGGGTAAGACTGGATAGATAGCTGGGAACATAGGGTGCAAGAGAGAATTCACTCCTACCCGCTTTAGGGATAGTAGAGAGGTTGTTTCTTTAAGTACTGATTCTAGGGTTTGAACAAGAGATCCCCCCTCTCATTTGGCATGAGAGGGACTCAGTTTTATGATTGGAGCACAAAACAATAGTTCATTAGGGATTAGTGGGGATTTAAGAAGCAAGAGGTAATTTTGGGGGTAAAACAGAGATTTGACCCAACCATTATTACGAACAACTTGTTAAGTTTAATTATGGTTATATCAAGTGGACATAATATATCTACAGTGAAGGGAGTTCAACTATGAGCTTTAATGGAATGACCCATTAGTTAATGAATGGGGGTTAGATCGGTCTAATGAGTTTAGCTGATTAATCTCGGATCGTTAGAACCCATGATCAATAGGTCCATGAAGTCCCCGTACTAGCTCGAAAATAGATTAGCTCTAGAGTAGCGTGATAAGTTAATTTGAAACGTTCAAATTAGAATCAAATGGAATTGGAGAAAATATATTTAAATATATGAAGATGAATTTATGTAAAAATTAATTTAATATTAGATATTAAATTAATTAGAATTATTTAAATTGTTTAAATAATTATTTATTAATTTTATTAGAAAATTAATTTATGAAATTAATTTGTAAAATTAATAAATTTTGATTTTAGAAATAAAATTTGTTTTTAAAATCAATTTTAGATTTTGGAAATTGAAAATTACACAAACTTGAAAAATGGGTTTTTCAAGTTCATCTTCAACTAGCTTACAAGGAACCCATCACCTCTTCCTTGATTTACTCCAAGCATGAGTTGCATCTCATGCAGCACATCTCTTTGCATGATAGTCTACAATATATTGAAGAGATTGGAGTGAAGAAATGATTGATGAACCGATAGAATTTTTCAAAAAAATTCTTGAGAAGAAGGTTTTCTTCAATGGGTTGGTTCAGTGAGCTTTCTCCATATTCCCTTTGGTTTCAACTTATTTTGAGTCCCACAATTCAATCTAGAGCACCTAGAGGATAGTAGGGAAGATCTTGTGGTGGTCTACACAAGGATTCAGAGGATTTAGCAGCTGGAAATAGAGATTTCGATGGTTCGGCCAAGGTATGTTTTTGAAACCCATTAAACTCTGTTTTTGCATGTTTTTTTTCTACCAAAATTAATCAATTAGAGTGCTTATGGATCCTAAACTCTTTTGCTACATGCTGGTGTCGATCCAACATTCTTGATGTTGATTTGAAATGTTCAAATTGACAAGAGGTAATTTTATTATATATGATATGATCGGTTTGATGTATGAAATACATCTAGCAGAGGATTAATGTAAATGAGATTTACATTAAGTGCCATGGAATAGAAAAAGAGTTATGGTTTATATGTTTCATGAGATGAAATATTAAAACTATAGGTTATAAATATAGTATGATAAGTTGGTTATCATTTATATTTATAATAATATTAATTATTGGATAATTAACTCTTTTTTCTCTAATAACCAATTGAGTGGGAGGTTATTGGTGGTTTCATGGTAACCCTGAGATAAAAGGAAAAATGTTTTCCTAATTTTAGTAATGCTGAATTTTGTAAATTTGAGATTTCCTCTCTCGAAAATATTCTCACAGAAATTGTCAAATAAATAGGATTTACTAAGCGACAGCTTAGATAAGGTAAACGATCGTGGAGTGGTTGTAGGCGACAGGTACTTAGCTAAGCGATGAGCTAAACGATCGCATAGCTTTTGCTAGACGATTGTTTAGCTTTTGATCAACTCGACACCGTCGAGGTTCTGTGGAGGTTGTTCGTGTTGTTGGGGTGTTCGTGACCTAGGCAATCGCTGAGTTCAAATGTGCGGTGTTTGTGCTCTGTAGCGATCATGATGGACGAATGTTCGTGGTTGCTATGTTGCTGTGATTGAGCATTCGTGATCAAAAAGCTTGGCGATGAGTCTACAAAAGTGTGTAGCTTTTGTCCTTGATCTTTTGATGATCATGCTGTAATTTCTGTACTTAATGCATAACCGTATGTTTCTCTTTGTGACTGTAATTGTAAAGTTCATATATGATTGTAATTTGGAATGATTTTTCCACTGCTCATGGAAATTCTCGTGTCCGATTTCCTTCAAATTTAATATTTGATATTAAATTATTATTATTATTATTTAATTAATTAAATTAATTTTAATTTTGAGAAAATTCAATTTTCAAATATTGAATTTAAATTATCTTTAATTTAAGTATAATTAAAGATTGGAAATTAATTTGAAAGTGGGTTGATCCAATTTCATCTTATGAGTGGATTTCTCCAACAAACAACACATATCTCACTAATTAAGTGCAATTTGAAGTGTCAATTTGCTAAAGATTGGTGCTTGCATGGTTAGTTTGAATATATACATCTAACTTGATCAGATTTATTGGCATGCAATCTGAGGATTTGAGAAATTGAATCTTTATATACTTATTAGACATTTTTAAGAGACTAATTAAATTGAAATTGAAATTGAAATTGAAATTAATTTTAAAATAATGGTAAAGTAAATTTAAAAAAATTATATATGAAATTGGTATTTATATTCCTTAATTTTAAAAAATTAAAAACCAAAAACTTAAAATATAAAAATTAAAAAAAATTATATAAAAACATGAACGAATATTAGGAAGGAAAAAATGGGTGGAATTTCGTTTTTTAACCGGCTATATATATATATTTAAAATTTTAAGCAACAAAAATTGGTTAAAAGAAAAAAACGAAAAAAAACTTACGTCCCAGTAGATTTGAGCTCTAATGCTAGTGAAATAAAGATCATCATTTCACCGTGAAATAAAGATCACCATTTTACCAACAAGAGCATAGTTCAAGTGGCATAATGTAATATATTTATATGTAAAACGACACGATATAAGGGGAATATGTGCTCTCCCTTGTCTTTTCATAGATCCACCCGAATAGTGAGCTCCATGTGGCTATGAGATCTAAGGAGTTATGATTGTAAACTCTTAAGGTCCATAGTATAAAGAGTTGATGAGGTATAAAATTAATGTATTTATAGAAATCACATATATACATATTAATGATATTATAAAATGTGCCTAATATCCGTAAAATATAAGGATCGCGATAAGATGCTTGGAGGAAAATACGTGGAAACTCCAACCAAATTGGAATTAATGAAAAAAATAAAATAAAATTATCAATATTGCCATATGTTTAAATTATTTGTTATTTTCTATTTAATTAAAAATCAAAATAAAATTATCATTTAGTACAATTCCCCAATAAAGTAGTAAACTTTTAGGACTTTCTCAATCATTATTTATTAATATTTCAATTTTTATTTATTTTATGACCATGATTGGAATGAACTAGTATAAATCCATCAGTCATTTAACAAAAATATATTGATTGAGATATAATCAAATTTAGGTGCTTTTTAAATATAAAAAAATATTTAAAATTATTTACACTTTACAACAAAAAGTTTCAATTGTTATAAAAGGTAAATATTTTTGGAATTTTTTATTTATAAAAATTTTTCTCAAATTTATGCTATTTGATTTTTTGTTCAGGTAAATATAAGCATAAAAAGATCATTTGTACCTTAGATATATAGATATATATTTCCACGTTTTCATAGGTTCGATAATTATATCGTAGAAAAAATCTACGAAATACAAAAAATAAGCATTTAAATGTCACTGATATAAATATAATATAAATAATATATATGTTAACTTGTTCGAAATTATAAAATGTTTATCTACTTATTTAAATTATTTGAATTTTTTGCTTTTGTAATTTTTTAAAAAATGTCCATCGAAATCGACATTTTATCGATATTTCTATCGATTTTTTTTTTGTAAAATTAGGATATCGATATTTACATCGATATTGACATTTTAAACCTTCTCAGTACTCTATGCTCCATCAAAATATCTAAGCTTAAGAAACAAAAATAATTTTTTAAAAACTAAAATATTAAGACATTTGGGTAATTATTTTAAAGGACAAAACTGTTTGAAATATTTTTAAAGAGCTTCTTACAGATTTCGTAATATAAGTTTCAAAAATTAGACTCATAGTCCAAACTTATTACTTTTAAAAAAAAAAAAAAAAAAACTCAACCACGTGATACATTTGATATACTTATACTATTGATATGCTTGATACACTTGATACACTCTTGATATACACTTGATACATTACTAGTATATATCTGATACACTTTATATAATTTTGATACACGGTTGATAATGACTAATTATTTAAGTGTTTAAAAAATCATAAAAAATATTTTTTTTGAAAAACATTTTTTTCTCTAGTTATTTCAAATACGCACAAATTATCAAAATGGTATATTAAATTAATTGTTGGTGAGTTTTAAGTTGATCTCCCGACCTATTTGTACATTTGTACGTAAAAATGAAAGAAACAACATCATTTAAAAGGAAAAAAAACTACAATAAAAAATGTAGCAAATACAAAAATCAAAGTGAATAATAACTCATATTGCTGCAAACAAAAAATACAAAAGTATATATATCAATAGAAAAAATTACACCATTGATATACTTTAAATGTGGTGCATTAGTTAACTGATATACCGAAAAACATGAGTTTGTTAAAAAGATAAAATTGAAATACGGAATAAACAAAAAATTTAAATTTGAGAATTTTACTATATCTATTATTTTCCATACGTTAAAAGAGGAGTTTTTTTTTAATATTGTGAATAGGAAAACAATTTAGGGAAATATAGTGGTTCTGAAACTATTTACAAATTTATGGTTGTTTTGGAGTTTTCAAGGGCGGGGATATTGTGTAAAATATTTTGTTGAAGGTTCAACCATCGACCTATTGGAGGAAATTAAAGAAGACGACAAAATTTGAAGAAGAGGTCAAGGGTTCACCCTCGACCTGTCGAAAGACCTAAAGGAAATTAAAGAAGAGGTCAAGGGTTCAACCGGTCATTCGGAAATATTTTATTTAGTTTATTTCCCCTGTACGCTGCATTAATCGCACACAATCGCTTAATAAACTATGCGATGTTTAGTAATTATACACGATCACACACAATCGTTTAGTAAATTAATATGCGATCGTTTAGTAATTATACACGATCGCACACAATCGTTTAGTAGATTATTATGCGAATGTTTAATAATTCTTTATTAACGTAACAATAGGTGCAAACTTCCAGAAAGAACAAATGAACGATCAACAACTTCTTTATTAGACGATAGAAATCAAACAAGATTAATCGGTCGGTTACGAGGCGCTAAACGATCGTTTACGATCTCTCCACGATCGCTCAGTATGACTAAACGATCGCTTACTAAATCCTCTGTGATCACCCACAAACTCCTACACGATCGCTTAACTATTACTATTACACGATCGCCTTCTCAAAACCTATACGATCGTCTACCAAGTGCTACATGATCGCTGAGCTTTACTACACGATCGCCTAGTGGAAGAAGACGATGAGCGGCACGCTACGATAGCTTCTCCATGACAGCGTCTTCCGAACTCCCACTCTCGAGAGCTCTCTTTCCTCACTTCTGATATTCAGACTTTTCTATCTCTCTTTCCGTTTCCTTCTCCTTTTAAACCTCCATTTCTCCCAACATAATTGAAAAAGACATTCTTAACAGATTCAACCACCTCTCCTCTATTCTTTCTTTCTTAATGTTGCCATATAATTAGGATCCTATCATTATTAACGTAATTATCTAAATGATCGCTTATTATTAGGACATTGATTCTTGAATTCTTTATTAACGTAACAATAGGTGCAAACTTCCAAAAAGAACAAGTGAACGATGAGCAACTTCTTTATTAGACGATAGGAATCAAACAAGATTAATCGGTCGCTTACGAGACGCTAAACGATCGTTTGCAATCTCTCCACGATCGCTCAGTATGACTAAATGATCGCTTACTAAATCCTCTACGATTGCCCACAAACTCCTACACGATCGCTTAGTTATTACTATTACACGATCGTCTTCTCAGAACCTATACGATCGCCTACCTTTTACTATACGATCGTCTACCAAGTGTTACACGATCGTTGAGCTTTACTATACGATCGCCTAGTGGAAGTAGACGATGAGCTGCACGCTGTGATGGCTTCTTCACGACAGTATCTTTTGAACTCCCACTCTCTAGAGCTCTCTTTCCTCACTACACAATCTCCTTCTCAAAACCTAAACGATCGCTTAGTATTATCTAAACGATCGCTTAGTATTAGCCTCATACGCCGCATTTAAAAAGAAATTAAATCGATCACGCGCGCGTCAGAGTAAGTTGAACCCTCGACGTCCTTTAAAATGAATCTGAATCTCTGCAGCGTGTCAGCATCTTGTCCCATCCCATCCATTTAATTTTCCCAACGTTGAACGCCCGTGGGTCAAGGTATTATGGTGGTTTGTCATCATAAAAAACGGGGGAGATTGTTAGCTTTAGGGCTTCAATCAAACCAAGTATTTTGATGATAACAAACTCAAATTTTTTGTACTAACATTTTCAGTATTTTAGAGTCACTATCTTGTAGAGCTCGGAAAGACGATTCCAATGCAATTTGAATCACTCAAATCGGAGTTCAAACGAGAAAGTTACAAGCAAACGAAGACTGGAGAGGGAATCCAACGTGGCAATGACACGTGGCACCTTGCTGACGTGGCATCTGACGTGGCGGCTGAGTGGCACACAAAAGATCAATATTGATGATGTGGCAGATGGCGTGACGCTCCAACCGGTCACTTTTTTGCGGACATGGCACATGATGTGGCAGTGACGTGGCGACCGTGGACGAATGAGATAATGACAAGTGGCGGTCACCCAGCTTCATACGCGTGCGCCATACGTGCCTGCAGTTTCTTCACAGAATGTGGCGCGTGACGCTCAATCTCCTCTCTATGGTGCTTATATCATCCGGCTATTTTTTATTTTCATTTTTATTTTCTTATTTTCCTTTAATTTCCTAATCCAATTTTCTCCAAATTCTCACCAAATTTCAACCTTTTCAAATTTGATTTCCTTCCTAAATTGTCATCCTTCAAATCCTTTTTATTCTCCAAATCTCAATAATTCTAATCTTTCAAAATTCCTCTCTTAATTACAAATCCTTTCCTTTTCTATTTTTATTCAATCTTCACCTTTCATTTGCAATCATATCCAATGGCCAAAAGTTATCCCCTCGCTTATAAATTCGACTTGATTTTACTCTTTATAGACACACACCAAAAACTATCAAGTCTTAAGCTCTTAATTCTCTCTACTATCAAATTCTTGTCCTCCTTGCTCCTAAATTGGCCTAGAGTTATTTTTATGAGTTTTTTTTAGTGCTCAATTTGTGTATTTAGCCTTCAAAAGGTAATATTGTGAGGTTTTCTTTTAATTTTTGGGAATTGTATTAAGGTATGGATACACCTTGGGTTGTGAGAAAAAGAAATTGGTTTGATCCTGAACCAGTAAAAAGGATCTTGGGTTTCTCTTTAGCCTAGGAAAAAGAGGGTCGTGTGTCGGTTTGGTCCTCACCTGCAAGAGGACCACTTAGTGAAATACCCAAGAAGGAGTCTTTGAGAGTGGAGTAGGCAATTTGCCAAACCACTATAATTTCCGGTGTTTTCTCTTCCTCTCTCTCTTTTATTTCTTGTTTTCAAATTTTTTGCTTCTTGTCTTAATTATTTTTTTAATCTTTCCAAATTGCATGATTTAATTTTTAGTGTGTTATTTAAATTTATCATTGATTAAATTGTCTTTAAATTTGAAGTTATCATAGCTTGCATGATTGGAGTTTTGTCTTGCATAAATTTTCTTTAATCAAATTAGTGAGTTAACTTTATTAAGCATTGTTTGAAGATAAAATTATTTTTTAAAAAAAAAAATTGGTAGTCAACCCTATTCACCCCCCTCTAGTGTTGCCTTTAGATCTTACCGTAACATTATTAGATGCGGCCCACTCTGTAGTTGTTACAAGAAGTTGTAAGGTGCTACAAATGATGTGATCCACAAATCGTTCATGTTGAGACATGAGAGTGTGGGCATCCTATGCAATGAGTTTACATATAAATTGGACCACGAAAATAGTCATTTTTCTTTATAACGACCGTTTACTATTAAAACTGACTATTTCATTTATTATATAACCTAGGTTAACTCGATCTTAATCCTGAGCTAGCTATGAACTCATGTTTGTTTGGGATTATCCTTTAATCTACAAACGGTGAGAGTAGTCCAACAGCACTGCTCAATAAGCTTACCATTTTGGGAATAAGACTGGATAAATAGCTAGGGACATAGCCTTGCGAGATGGAATTCACTGCTAGCCTATTTAGGGTTAGTAGATAGGTTGTTCTCTTAAGTACTAACTCCAGGTCTTGAAGAATCGGGGCCCCGCCTTCTCATAATAGAGAAAGGATTTTGATTCATAGAGATTATGAATCAGAATTATTCATTAGAGGATCAGTAGGAACTTAAGGAACAAGATGTGGTCACAGGGGTAAAACGGTATTTTTGACCTAGCTGTGATTACGAACAACCTGTGAAGGATCGACTTACTGATTATGGTTATTAAGTGGACATAATATAATCTACAATGAGGGAAGTTCAACTATGGGCTATAGTGGAGTGTCCCATTAGTTAACGAATGGGGGTTAGATTAGACTAATGAGTTTAGCCGATTAATCTCGAATCGTTAAAGCCCATGATCTGTAGGTCCGCGAGGTCCCCTTACTAGCTCGCAAATGGATAAGCTTTAGGGTAGCTTTAAAGATTAATTTGAAATGTTCAAATTAAACGGAACAAGAGAATAAATATTTAAATATGATTTAAATATATAAAGATGATTATTGTGCAAAAATTAATTTAATATTTGATATTAAATTAATTATTTTTTAAAATTAATTTAAGAAAATCAAATTATGAATTAAAATGATTTAATATCATTTTTTGTTTTAAAAAGAAAATAGAATTTCGTTTGCATGTTGCACAAAAATGGAAAATGGGTTTTTTTCCATTACCATCATCTCTATGTTCACAAAAAAAACATTATCTTCTCTACTTTAATTCTCCAAGCATGAGCTGCAAGTCATGCACTCCATCTCTTTGCATGTTTATCAAATATATACAAAGAAGATTGGAGTTGTTGAGAAGTGATAATACAGAATTTCGAGAGAAATTTTTTCTGAAGACGAAGATGTCTTCTTCAGTCAGGCTGATGTGAGTTTCTCTGGTTTCTTCACATCTTCAAGTTGTTCTTGAGTCCCACAACTCTGCTTAAAGCTCCAAGAGCATAGTAAGGAAGGCTTTGAGGTGGTTCACGTTGATAACAAGTGAAGACCGCAGCTGAACAGGCGTTTTCTTGGAGAGTTCATCAAAGATATGTTCAGAAAACCCACTTTTTGAGACTTTTTGAGAAGAGCATGCTTTAGTTTTTGCTAAAATTAGTGAATAGAAAGCTTATGGATCCTTGATACTTCCGTTGCATGTTGTTTTACTCTTTCAGTGTTAATCTTATTTATATTATGTTATATCAACATGTTAATCTTATTTATATTTTGTTTGTTTGTGTTTGTTTTTGTTTGTATTTAAGTATAATTTATTGTTATATTTAAAAGTTGATGTTTATGCTTTAATATTTTTAGTTTAATACAAAATTATCATGATTTTTTGAACTATATTTCTTATGATATTTTATTTTTTTAGTACTAACTTTGAAAATATAGTTTAAAATAGTTTGAAAAAGTTTAATTTGTTGTTATATTTAAAAATTATTATAAAAAGTTTAATTTATTGTTATGTTTAAAAAGTTGATGTTCATAAACCTTAAAAAGTTGATGTTTATAATTTAAAAAGTTTAATACAAAATTATTGTGATTTTTTTAATATACTTCTTATAATATTTTACTTTATTTTATTTTTGTATTAAATTTGAAAAATTAGTTTTAAAAAGTTTACCTAATTGTAATGTTTAAAAAATTGATGTTTATAATTTAAACTTTAATATTTTTAGTTTAATACAAAATTATTGAGATTTTTTGTGTAAATTTCTTATGATATTTGAAAAGTTAATTTATTGTTATGTTTAAAAATAAAAAGTTCAATTTATTGTTATGTTTAAAAATAGTTTTAAAAAGTTTACCTTATTGTGATTTTTATTATGATTTTTTAAATATATTTCTTATATTTCTTATATATATTTCTTATTGTGATTTTTATTTTGGTTTGTTTTTGTTTTTTTTTTTTAAGTTTGATAATTAGTAGAACAATTAGTAATGTATTGTTTGTCTTTTTTTTAAAAAAAAAAAAAAATGGGAGACAAATACTTGGGATTTATGTTGTTTACAAATGGTAATATGATTGATGGTATTGATGGAGTTGACTATCACCAACCACCAAGGGGGTTTTAGTATAAATGTGAACAGTGTAATTATATTTGAACAATTCATTGAAATGGTTGGGATGTCACTTAGTGCAGATATGAGAACAAATCAGTTAGAAATAATATATAGACATTCTAACCTAGAACCATCGGATCAATAAGGTTTACGTCATTCCCTATTCCGAATGCACAAGCTATGAACTTGATATTCTCAATCACGATGTCACTGCTGAATTTAGTGCATTTATATGTAAATGTAAATAGGATAGGGTTGGATATAAACTTGAAATGTATATGTAAATGTAAATAGGATGGGGTTGGATATAAACTTGAAATGCACCATTTCGTCAGTTTGAAGATCCAACTGATGTATGGGATATAAACTAAAGTTGTACATTATTCTTCTAATTGAAAAATAAATATTCTTTTAATTGAAAAATAAATATTTTTTTTCTTTCAGATCATGGCTTTAAACCCAGGACCTGTTGATCCCGATGTTTTGTACGACTAGTCCATCCATTGATCATCTATTGTATGGCGAGATCGTACTACTGGAGAAATATCTTGCAGGCGTCGAGAGACAGTTCTCTAGCACACTATCCCACTCCACCCTCGAATACTACCGCTACTCCGCATATCTGGATTCTATGGGATTGCTAGATTGGGATTTATTCAGTTGGACTGGCATCTGATCACAGCCTTGGTCGAGAGATGTAGGTCTGAGACGAATACATTTCATATGTCTGTTGGAGAGTGCACTATCACTCTACAAGACATAGAAGTGTTGTTGGGGTTACCTGTTGACGGTGAGCCGATCACCGGAGTGATGTACGATGACTGGTCACAAGTTTTTCAACTATACCTCGGTGTGACCCCACCTGCCGACAAAATTAAAGGATCGAGGTTAAGTTTAATATGGTTAGGAACACAATTTCGTGAGCTCACAGATGATGCAGACGAGGAAACCGTCATAAGATATGCGCGAGCATATATACTACAAATGATTGGTAGAAGTTTGTTTCCGATAAATCAAGTCATTTTATTTACTTGATGTTCCTGCCACTAATAGTTAATCTCTATGATGCGGGGCGGTATTCGTGGGGTGGAGCATGTTTGGCATGGTTGTATAGACAACTATGCAAAGCAACAAGACCTGAGGTTCGTGAGATAGCTGGGTCTCTCATACTTTTGCAACTATGGGCTTGGGAGCGATTTCCAACAATGGCTCCATAGCTACAACATGTCAATGACGCTTAGTTAGCTGGACGAGTCTACAGTTCTCGATATATTATTTTTATTCAATTTAATTTTTATATCAACGATCTAGTTCATTTAGAATATAAATTATCAATTTAAAAATTTAGGTGAAGAGACAAATTTTGTATAACTAGAACAACCACACATGTAGTCAGCTAGTACAGATACATGTTTGATCTGCTTCAACCTGATCAGGTACATTAACACTGACCAAATTGATTATTTTATACATATGTTTATTGTATTTGTCTTTAATGTTCTCAAATATAATATTTTGTGTTTCAGGTTATTTGGGAGCCGTACAAAATTATTATGTATACTTTGCCCAATTTCTGTACGAATGATCAAAACATATGGTAGATGATGACTTCTCTCATGTGTTTTCACATTGGTGAGTGGCATCTTCCTGACAAGGTGATGAGACAATTCGGTTTTTAGCAGGATGTCCAATCGCCTTGTAATACTGAACCCCTACTACATGATATCGATGTAAGGACGGTAGATTGGTCCGAAAAGTTGCACATTTGGTAGTGTGATGGCATTATCGTGCAAGGTTTATTACAGTGGAGGTTTCTATTGAACAGTTTGATAGGGATGTCACTCAAGACTATATTCATTGGTATAATAATATCATAAGGCGCTACATCACTCGTCCGAGAGCAGCTATGGGTCATCTGGTAAATGAATGAATATTATCTAATTATTTTTAATTATTTTATTTTAAATATTATCTAATTGTTTTATAATTCACAGAGATCGAACAACAGTAGACTCTGTGATGTTGTAAATGATCCGAATCAAGTTCTTGCTATATGTAGTGACAACCAAAGCTATATGAAAGAGATACATTAGATGTACAATATACCTATTGTTCCTCCAACAACTCCTAGATGTAGAGGATCTATTCGGGAAGAGGATGATTGATGAGGTTGCCCATAATGTGGAAGAGTTGTCTCATGTGATGCAGATGTAGAGTCAAACTAATTATGTTAGTCTGATGATGATGATGCTAGCTTTGGTTCAAGACATTATGACTCAGAGGCTGGTCCTTCGTCTTCATACGTGCATGGACATGGTCGGGGTCGTAGAGAGCATAATGAATATTTATATTATGAAGCGCCTGTAAAGATACTAGAGTAACATCAAGAAGAACCAAAACAACCTCAAGTTCGAAGTGGACGACGACAACCAACTCGAAATCGACGACGTCCGCCTTGTGGGACACATTGACTTTTGTAATTATTTTTATATAAATGAGATATTTTAATTTTCACTTCTTTATTTTTATGAGATATTATTATTTTTTTAATTTGTTCTTTTTAGAATTAAGTTAAATAAAATAATAAAATATTTTTAGAAATTGCTTTTATAAAATGGAAAATTTAAAAAAAGGTGAAAGATTCGACCTTGATTGATCGACTTTTGAAGACTAAAAAAAACAACCATATTTTTATAAAGAATTTCAAAACAACAATACTTTTATAAATTATTTTTAAAACAGCAATATTATTTAAATTTTTCCGTTAAAAGACACGCTCGTAATTTTGGATTTACGACTTATTTTATAATATTTGACCAAACATTTTTTTTAAAAAAACATATTTTTGGACTTTTTCTATAATTGAATGTAAAGACGGAATAACTGACCGATCTCGTGCACAAATATCCTCACTGTTTGAAAATGGACCTTGTCTCCTTCTTCGGCTGCTGACTTTGGAGAGCCGAAGAAGATAACTATGGCGGAATTCCTGTGGACTTTTGCTGTACAAGAAATCTTGAAGAAGACAGTCAAACTTGCAGCAGAGCAAATCGGCTTGGGATGGGGTTTCAAGAAGGATCTCTCGAAAATGAGAGACTCTTTACTCATGGTTCAAGCCATCCTTCGCGACGTCGACAGAATAAAGTCCGAGTATCCTGACGTGAAGCCATGGGTGGAGAAGCTTGAGGATATTGTTTTCGAAGCTGATGTTTTACTCGACGAGCTTGCTTACGAAGATCTTCGACTCAAGGTGGAAATCGGAAAAGATCTCGGAAAGAAGGTACACAATTTCATTTCAGCTTCTGAAAATCCTCTTTTTTTTAGTCTCAAAATGGCAAATCGAATTAAAGCCATTTCTAGAATGTTGCAAGAGCATTATGCTGCTGCTAGTGTTGTTGGACTTGTTGCTATAACATCCAAAGAAATTGAACCTGATCTTAGTCAGGTTCATGAGACTGACTCATTTCTTGATGAGTTTGGAGTTATTGGAAGGGATGAAGAAGTTTTGGAGATCGTGAATAAGTTGATTGAACTTAGCAATGGAGAAATGCCTCTGTCTGTTCTACCCATTGTTGGGATGGGTGGATTAGGGAAAACAGCTTTGGCTAAGGTAATCTTCAATCATGAAGTGATAAAGGAGAATTTTGATAGATTTATATGGGTGTGTGTATCTGATCCTTTTGTCATCAACAAGATTTTGAGAGCAATTTTAGAAACTCTTAATCCCAATTCTGGTGGATTGGAGAGTAAGGAAGCTTTACTCCAAGAGATCCAGAAATTGTTGCATGACAAAAATTATTTTCTTGTGTTGGACGATGTTTGGAATGAGAATCTTAGTCTATGGAATGAGTTGAAGGCTTGTTTGTTAAAGGTTACTCGGAAATTCGGAAATGTTGTTATTGTGACTTCTAGGAGTGATGAAGTTGCAAAAATCATGGAGACACATCCGAGGCATTATTTGAAAAAATTATCAAATGATCATTGTTGGTTATTATTTGAGAAATGTGCATTTGGAAGTGATTTGCCAACAATTCCAAAGCTCGACAAGATCCGGAGAGAGCTTGTTGAAAACTTTGGTGGCATACCATTGGTTGTAAAAGTGTTGGGAGGAACGGTGAAATTAGACAAAAATTATGAGAGATTGCAATCACCATTGACAAATTTAATGAGAATTCCATTGCAAGATGAGAATCGTGTTTTATCCACAATAAAATTAAGTGTGGATCGCCTACCATCACCTTCTTTAAAACAATGTTTTGCCTATTGTTCAAATTTTCCTCGTGATTTTGAGTTTAGAAAGGATGCACTTATTCAAATGTGGATAGCACAAGGATTCATTCAACCATCTGAAGAAAGGAATATAACAATGGAGGATGTTGGGGACAAATATTTCAACATTTTGTTGTCTCGCTCTTTGTTTCAAGATGTTGTCAAGGATAAGAGAGGACGAACTGTACATTGTAAGATGCATGATTTTATACATGACGTCGCATGTGCTATTTCGACTTATAGAAGAAGAACATTTGATTATAGTGACAAAGCTGCTAGAAAGTTGCACATGTTAACATTTAGCAGACGTGTGTTTCACCATGAGATTGCAAACTGTATCTACCTGCGTGTTTTAATTGCAGATTCTTATGTTATATGTGAATTACCAAATTCAATTGCTGCGTTGAAGCATTTGAGGTACATTGACATTTCAAATTCTTTAATAAGGAAGCTCCCAGAATCTATTGTTTTGCTTTATAATTTGCAAACGTTGAGGCTTGGAAGATTTGTCGAAGACCTTCCAAATGATTTGAGAAAATTGGTCAGTTTAAGACATTTAGAATTTTACATTGATCGTTCAAATCAATTTAAGCAAATGCCTAAACACTTGGGTCAATTGATTCAACTTCAAACGTTATCTAGTTTTGTAGTTGGGTTACATGAGGGATATAAAATAGAGGAACTTGGATTCTTGAAAAACCTCAAAGGAAAATTAAGCCTTTTCTGTCTTGAAAGAGTCAAAAATAAAAAGGAGGCCATGGCTGCAAAATTGGTGGAGAAAGAGAATATTTTTCATCTAGATTTCCAATGGGGTTGGAAACATGTAAGAGAAGGTAGTAGTTACAATGATTTGGATGTGTTGGACGGGCTTCAACCACACAAAAATCTTCAAGCCTTGACTATTCAAAACTTTGCAGGTGAACTTCTACCAAGTAGAATTTTTGTTGAAAACTTGGTTGAGATATATTTACAGGACTGTGAACGATGTGAAACTTTACCGATGCTTGGGCAGTTATTAAAACTCGAGGTACTTGAAATTCGTAATTTACACAGTGTAAGAAGTATTGGGGATGAATTCTATGGGAATTATTGCAAAGAAAGGACTTTGTTTCCGGAATTGAAAACATTTCATATTTTTGAAATGAAAAGTCTAGAGCATTGGGAAGAAATAGCAAGTATATCAAACGGCATCATGTTCCCTCATCTTGAAAGCTTGAGCATTATTTCTTGTGTGAAATTAATGAACATTCCAAACATTTTTGCATCTGGTTGGAAAAGGTTGGAAGTTGATGCTGATTCAGTGTCATTTTCGAGTTTCCGAAGTCATGGAAAGCTTAGATCTCTAAAGATTTTGGGATGCGAAAAATTGACAAAACTACCGTGGTTAGAATTCTGCAGCTCTCTTGAAAACTTGTGGATAAGCAGTTGTTCAAATCTTAATTTGCAGAATATGCATAGCTTGTCTTGTTTAAGCATAAGAGATTTGCAGAAGTTGCCAAATGGGATTGCCAACCTCCTTAACTTGAAAGACTTGAGCATTCATGGGGACTTGCAAGTTTATGATTGGAATCCTCTCATCCATCTCGGATCACTTGAAAGTCTTGTGTTGGTCGACTCAGGAAGTGGTGCAGCACAACTTCCTCAACAACTTGAGCAACTCACAGGTTTGAGATCGCTGCATATTTCTCATTTTAACCACATTGAAGCTCTACCAGAGTGGTTCAGAAACTTCACATCTTTGGAAATGTTGAACCTTTACAATTGCAGAAATTTGAAAAACTTGCCTTCCCAGAAAGCCATGTCAAATCTCGTCAAATTAAGCAGTCTACGAGTTTATGGATGTTCACAGCTAGAACTCGGCAATGGTCGTTTTAAGCCGGTTAAAACTTCCAATGGGAGCATCCAGTTTCTTCATGAAATTCATACCCCTTTTTACTGGTAGCTTTTACTTGGGAAAAAAAATTGTAAATATTTTGCCGTTCTTTCAGTTATTTAAACATGTTAGGATGTGACCTCTTTATACGATCATTAATGTATGTAATGGAATGAGTTATTTATCTGGGGCTTTGGCATATTTTATTTGAGCACATTTTGTATTCCCTGGGAGCTTCCAAAATCAATAGTTTCCGTTAGATGTTTTAGTACTCTGTAGCTTGTGTTATTTCTTTAAATGTGTTTTGGTGAAGGTTCAACTGATAGTTTTTGATAATGACTAAGAACATTCTGACATGTCTCGTGAGAAGTAGAGATCTCTGGACTTCACATTTTTGTTTTAGGACTCAAGAATTTGTTCATACTTAAATTTTCATTCTTATAATAATGGACCTGACTATACTCTAGTTAAGCCATGTAAGATTGAATATTCATTTTGGAAAAATATGAGCTATTACACAACTTAACGTTGACTTGCAGTTGCCAAAAGCTGAAGTTGATCATTCGATTGTATTTCTCAACAACAAACATCAATTAAGCTTATAAATTTGACATATTTACTTCATGCTCCTAGCATGTAGCAAATCTAGGAATATTGAACAAGGTTATATTCACCACACTATAGCTTGTTTCAAGAAGTCTTTTTTATGTAAATATTCATACAATGTTGCAACGGAAAAGCATACAAAGATTTTGAGAAACTACAAATCTAAAAGCTCTAATACTATTTGTTAGGAACAAATCTTCCAATTCTATGATAGGAATAAAAAGAAAATAACAATTACCAAATAACACAAGAATTTATGTAAAAAATTTCTAACACAAAAAAATACGATCCATCCAAAAGAAACTCTACTATGTGAAAATTAATATAATTACATGATTTTTCCAAATTAACTTTCTCAAAGCTTTTCTCCTAACTTGCTCATTTCCGAAATGGGTTTAATCAATGAATGATATGCTCTTTACTATGGAAATAAATAACCAATTTTACTATAATTAAAACTCCAATATATCCTGCCAAAGTAAACATAACTCAATGGCAATGGATGTATACTGAATCTCTTAAGATCAAAAGTTCAAATCTTTCCTACCTCATTTGTTGAACTTTTAATATATCCTTTTCATAATTTTAAAACGTAGACTAAATCAAAATAGAGGTTTTCCCCCATATAATTTAGCCTAGGGATGAAAATAAATTTGCTTGTAAATAATCAATGAAATAGTTAAGGAGGAAAAAAAATCACTTTTTTCACATTAAAGTATAGACCTTTGCAAATAAATTGTTCATTTTTGTCAACAAATTGCAATAGAATAGAGAGTTGGAGCCTTTAAATAATACAGTCGGCAAATGGTCCAAACACTAGACGATAAGTTAGTCAGATTTGAACCCAAAAAAATGGCAAGGAGTTATGAAAAGACAAAGAGTTATGTGTTTAAAAAACAAAGAAAAACTATGAATCGTTACATTAATTAAAAAAAATTACAATATGGATGAACATGTCTTTAGAAATAGGAAATTTGTATATTACAAGATCTACTAGAATGCATTTGACTAATCTCTTTGTTAGAGTGCCTTAATCTATTATCTGGTACTTCAAACGATCAAGTATGGGGTCTCGCTAATAAAATTGTTCTCCCTCTATTTTGTGGACATAAGCAACACACTGTTAGTAAACCATGTAAATTGTGGGTTGATTTTTTATTATTTTATGCTTTTTACATTCTTTGTTTGTCGATTTTGCAACACTAATAGAAAAATCTCTATTTTCCTCAAGAAACGACGACTGCAAGCTTGGAGAGTCTCTTTTAAGACAAGAATGGCAGAATTCTGCCATTCTTGTGGATTTTTTCTATGTAGGAGTGGTTGAAGAAGACAGTGAAACTAGCAGCATAGCGAATTCGACTGACATGGAGTTCCAAGAAGGAGCTCTCAAAGCTGAGGCACTCTTCCCACATGGTTGAAGCCATTCTACGTCAACAACTAAACCCTAATCTTAATTTACCACTCAAATACAATTTTCCTTTTTCAAATATTATTGAAAAATGAGAAAGGAAAAAATAAACATCAGGTTTACGTAGAAAACCCTAGTTCAGGGAGAAAAAACCACGATAGGAGAATTTTTATTAATTTTTGTCATACTTACAAGCACCAAAGACTTAGATATAAATAGATTTGTAGAAACCTAAAAATAGCAAGAACACGTAAAAAGACTAAAACTCCCCTAAGACAAATACTCCTTATTTCAACACTCCCCTCAAGTTGGGGCATAAATATGAATAAGACTCAACTTGCTAACACAAGTGTCGAAGCTCTGTCTTAGTAACCCTTTGGTGAGAATGTCAGCAACCTGTTGACTTGAAGGAAGGTAGGGAATACAAATGTTGCCATTGTCTAGTTTCTCTTTAATAAAGCATCTGTCAATCTCCACATGTTTGGTTCTATCATGTTGCACTGGATTGTTGGCAATACTAATAGCTGCCTTTTTATCACAATAAAGTTTCATGAGACCCTGATTGTCCTGGTGAAGATCAGACAAAACTTTCTTCAACCATATCTCTTTGCATATTCCCAGACTCATAGCCCTGTATTCTGCCTCAGCGCTACTTGCAACCTCACCTTGTTTCTCACTTCGCCAGGTAACAAGATTACCCCACACAAAGGTACAATATCCTGAAGTCGATTTTCTATCTGTAACGGACCTTGTCCAATCTGAGTCAATATAAGCTTCAATGCACCTATTATCACGTTTTCTGAACATTAAGCCTTTTTCCAGGAGTAGACTTCAAATACCCCATAATTCGAGTAATAGCTTTCATATGTTTCTCGTATGAAGCCTGTATGAACTAACTGATCAAGCTAATAGCATAAGATATGTCCAGTCTAGTATGAGACAAGTAGATCAATTTCCCTACGAGACGCTGGTACCTTTCTATATTCACTGGAACTTCTTCAACAAAATCTCTTAGTTTAATATTGACTTCAATGGGAGTGTCAACAAGTTTACACCCCGTCATCCTTCTTTCCCTCAACAGGTCCAGAGTGTATTTCCATTAAAACACAGATATTCCGTCCTTCGATCCTGCTACCTCTATACCAAGAAAATATTTTAGACTACCAAGGTCTTTAATCTCGAATTCACCTACCATTCTCTGCTTTAGTCTGTCAATCTCTGTTATATCGTCTCCTGACAAAACTATATCATCAATGTTACAATCAGAACAACAATTTTTCCAAATTCGGATCTCTTCATGAATGAAATATGATCAGAATGTCCTTGAACAAACCCTTGGGACTCAACGAAGGTATTGAATCTGTCGAACCACGCTCTCGGAGACTATTTTAAACCATATAAGGACTTCCTGAGTTTGCAAACTCGATTGCCAAAATTTGCTTCAAACCCAGGAGGAGAGCTTATATAGACCTCTTCTTCTAACTCACTATTCAGGAAAGTATTCTTTACGTCAAGTTGATGGAGGAGCTAGTCTATGTTAACTACAACTGAGAGAAGGACCCGAATTGTATTCAGCTTTGCTACTGGAGAGAACGTTTCTGAGTAATCAATCTCATATGTCTGAGCGAACCCTTTAGCAACCAGTCTGGCCTTGTATTTATCGAAAGTCCCATCAGAATTATACTTGACAGTGAACACCAATTTGCATCCAACTGTTTTGTGACCCTTGGGAAGAGTAACAAGATCCCATGTCTCATTTGTTTCGAGAGCTTTCATTTCTTCCATGACAGTAGCTCTCCACTCGGGAACTTCCATGGCCACATGCATACTAGTTGGTATTGTTACAGTATCCAAATTGGTGGTAAAAGCTTTAAACCCAGGCGACAAGTTACTGTAAGATAGAAAACTATGTATAGAATGTTTGGTACACGATCTAGTCCCTTTTTGTAGGGCAATTGGTATATAAAGAGAGGCATCATAATCTCCTTTTTTTCCAGACTCCTCATTAATACAGGGATGGTGATCATGCTTGCTTATTTATGGCAAGACCTCAATCTCTTGAGTTTCTCCTAGTGACTTATTACAATCTGTAGGTTTGTCCTCATATGGAATCAACCCATTAATTTCACCCTTCTATGTTATATCACCTTCAATATACTCATTTTTACTTCCAAAAGCATCATTAGAAACAGGGGACGCTTGAATTTGAGCAGGTACTGGTTCCGATTCTTGGACATTTCCCAGTGAAGTAACATGAGCCACTATTATCTTTCCAAAATTCTTCTTGTAGTATGTTATCCAAGGTACTTGTTTTGTAGGAAGGATCGGGTCAGACACAAGAGGGATAGGGTTTATATCAGGAACAGGCTCAAAGTTTATAGGGATAGAGTAGGTAGATGAGTTAGCCTCTTCGTTAGAGTTCTCCCCTTGAAGAGGACTAACGGGAAAAAAGGGTTGATCCTCAAGAAACATAACATCCATAGTGACAAAATACTTCCTTGATGATGGATAGAAACACTTATAGCCCCGTTGGTGAAGAGGATATCCCACAAAGATACACTTTTGAGCATGAGGGGCAAACTTTGTTTGGTGAGGGTCGTGGCTATGAACAAAGGCAGGGCACCTGAACACACGAAGATGGATATCTGGAAAGAGACGCATAGACATGAAAAATTATTTAAAGTAATTTAGAGGTGTTTGAAACTTAAGGACATTGGATGACGATTGATAAGGTGAGTTGCAGTAAGAACAACGTCTCCCCAAAGGTACAAAGGAAGGGATGCCAGAAGCATGAGAGATCGAGCAACTTCTATAAGGTGGCGATTTTTCCATTCAGCTACTCTGTTTTGCTGAGTGATGGATAGTTCCTTTTCAATTCAAGAACTCACGAAGGGTGTTATTAACAAACTCCCGCCTATTATCACTCCGAAGGATAACAATCTTAGTATTAAACTAGGTTTTGACTGTAGTATACAACTCTTGGAAAACTAATGATACTTTGGACATATTAGCAAGAAGAAATACCCATGTAAGATGGGTGTGGTTGACAATGAAGGTGACAAACCATCACTTGTCGGATAAGGTAGTAATGTTCGATGACACCCAAACATCACTATGAACCAAGTGGAAAGGTTGGGAAGATTTATAAGGTTGTGAGGGAAAGGTTACCCTGGGTTGTTTAGCACGTATATAGACTTCACAAGACAAAGAGGAAATATCCACATTAGAAAATAAATGGGGAAACAAATATTCATATATTGAAGTTCGAATGACTAAGGCGAAAAATGCCATAACAAATTGTAAACGGCGATAACAAACTAGTTCTAAACGAGCTTCTAGAGGTAGTATCTTCATAAATGAAATAGAGCCCCCTATCATGTCGGGCAGTGCCAATCGTCATCCCCGAGCTCAAGTTCTAAAATAAAACATCATCATGTGAGAAGATAACTTTACAGTTCAAATCCCTCGTTATTTTACTTATAGACAACAAATGATAAGAAACTTTAGCACGTGTAGAACATTTTGTAAAACCAACCCTGGAAAAGACAAACGACTTTTTTCAACAATCGGAGCAAAGGACCCATCTGCAATTTGAATCCTCTCATTTTTAGTGCACGGAGAGTACGAGAGGAATCGATCATATGAGCCAGTCAGATGTTATGTCGCTCTTAAATCTAGTATCCAAGTATCTTTTCCCTCAATAAGAAAACTAGAAGATTGAGTGGTACTTGATTGAGCAACTGTACTGATTCCAATAGTACCTAGGTCACTTGAGACTGGGAGGCATCATCAGCAGTTTCACTCACAAGGGCTCGGCTAGACATTGATTTGTCATTGGAAGACCGATGTTTGCCATTCGGGGGTTGACCATGTAGTTTCCAACATTGATCCTTCGTGTGCCATGGTTTCTTACAATGTTCACATATCGGAGGCGATTTTCCACCCTGCTTGTCATTCTATGATCTGGATGATTTTGCCCCAAATGCAGCAAAGTCCACAGTTGTAATCACAAAACCGTTCGTGACACTTGTCCTGTCTTCCTCCAATCGAACTTCAGAGCAAACCTTCATAAGGGACAGTATTGGCCTCTGTCCCAGTATTCTACTGCGAACTGCATCAAATTATGAATTCATCCCAGCAAGAAAGTCATAGACACGATCGGTCTCCTCAATCTTTAAATACTAGACCCCACCACATGAGCAATTCTAGACAATCTTCCGATATAAATCCATCTCTTGCCATAATAAAGACAGCTTATTGAAGTACAAGGTCACGTCCATGATTCCTTGTTTGTATTCATACACTTTTTTTCGCAATGCATATAGAAGCGAGGCATTCTATCTTTTTTAATATAGTTTCTGGACCGCATCCCAGATGTCTTGAGCAGTGGTAGAATATAGCAAGGGCTTTCCGATCTGAGATTCCATGTTGCTAATCAACATCGAGCGAAGTAGGGAGTCTTCACCCTTCTAAACCCATTCTTGAGGGTCCCCAGGGTTTGGCCTTGGTATTTCGCTAGTTAGATATTCGAATTTATGTCGTCCTTCGAAAACCATTTGTATAGATTGAGACCAAGAAAAATAATTTTGAGAATTTAGTTGCTCTACTGTGATTATTCCTGCAGAACTCCTTACAGACCCAAATAAAATGTTTGTAGTAGGTAAATTAGGGAAGGCTATTACCAGAGTTTTCGCGTATAAAGGAAAACTTGAAGACAAATCTGGATTAGGATTTGTCTGTGGGTTGGATGTGGTCCCAAAAAATTACCCAAGTGTTGCGATCTGTTGTTGGAGACTAGAATATTTGTTGTTGAATTCCAATCAAAGAGACACTCATTGGTCCTAAACCTCCATAACTAATCGATCCATAAGTTGTAGGAGATTGCTACCTATTTGAACTTAAAGAATGAAGCTGACCCATAGGCTCAGTGGCTTGGGTGCGAGGCTGCCCGATTGGAGGCTACACGGGTCGCGGCTGAAGCCCTATATGAGCCGCTACTTGGAGGGCGTTAAGCATGGTAGGGGTTGCACTGGAACTTGAACTCGATGCTCATTGGGTTAGAGTTGCGCTGGTGGACAGGTCGGCCTGCCCTAAGTAATGCCCAATCGGCTCGGCGCTGAGCGGCTGCACGATCGGCAGCTGAGTCTGGGTCAACTCGGTCGCCGACTGGGTCTGAGTCTAGATCGACGGTTGGAGTTGTTGGGTCACGAGGCTAGCATACTGCCCTCTGAACGACTGCTGGACATCAATCGACTGCTGGGCAAGTTGGGTTTGGAGTTGAATCGGCTGCTGGATACCGAAAAGTGATTGAAGGACACACAGTACAAGATCACCAAAACAAATCAAGAAAAATTGGTTAAACTCACATATGGCTTAGAAAAGGTTGGGTCTGGAGTTGGGTCTAGTGAAGGACACACACACCTAATTCATTCTCGAAAGACAATCCTAGGTTTCCCTAAGACTTTGAAATCTTCTTATTCAATGGTGATTTTCACGGCGAATCTAAAAAACAAAGACAACTCTTAATCACACTGTAACAAACAACCTCCACATGCAGCACAATATCACCAAAACAAATCAAGAAATACGGCAACCCCAATAAAACAAGAACTTCCAAATAAATAAGCACGGCGAAGAAAAAGGAAAAACATCCCAACCAAAATCGACAGGCCAATAAGAAAGGAAAAAATCCATGGAAAACATTCTACAGAATATTCCACATAAGGAAAAAAATAATTTTGCAGAAGTAGCAACTTGTGTGACATCTTTTGTAAGTTCTGTGACACCACCTGTTTATCATAAAAAACCAAAGGCCTTAAATAAATATTCAGCCAACAAAAAAATCTCTAACAGTGAACAAAGTGATTCAGCTTAGCAATGGGAGGTTTATCTGTTCTACCAATTTTTGGTATGGGTGGATTAGGGAAAACAGCTTTGGCTAAGGTAATCTTCAATCATGGACTGATAAGGGGGAATTTTGGTAGAGCTATATGGGTGTGTGTCCCAACCTTTTCTAATCAAGAAGATTCTAAGAGCAATTCTGGAAACTATTAATCCAAATTATTGTGCCTTGAAGACTAGGGAAGTTATTTTAGAAAAATTTAAAGTATTTGACAATCATTCAAAAAAACTTTTAAAACACTTTCAAAGTATATTTTGAACAAATTTTACCAAAAGAGTTCGAATACTAATAAATTTTATTAAAAACTCTAGTCAATCCAAACGGCCCTTAGCCTATGGAATGATTTCAAAGCTGGTTTGTTAAAGATTAATCAAAATTTTGAGAGTGTTGTATTTCTGAGTCTGTGACCACTAGAAGTGATGAAGCTACAACAATGATGGAGACACATTCTAGGTACTATTTGAGAAAATTACCAAAAGATCACTGTTGGTTTTTATTTAAGAAATGTGTATTTGGAAATGATCAGCCAATCATTGGAAAGTTCGATAAGGTTCAGGAAGAACTTGTTCAAAAGTTTGGTGGCAATGGCATACCATTGGTCCTAAAAGTATTAGGAGGAACAATGAAATTGGACGAAAATTATGAGCAATTGGAGGTACCTTTGAAAAATCTAATGAGATATCCATTGCAAGATAAAAATGTTGTTTTATCCAAAAAAAAAATTAATTGTTGATCGCCTATCATTATCGTCATTGACAATGTTTTGTCTATTGTTCAAATTTTTTTCAAGAATATGAAGGAAATGAATACTTCATCCTACAGCAGAAGCATTTGTTTTTATTTAGAATTAAACATATTTTAAAAGAGTTAAGCAAATAAATACGTCTAAAAAGGTTTGCACTCCAACTTTGTGAGGTTGAATCTTCATCTCCTTAACACAAATTCTTTCTTGGGCTTGGAGAATTCTATAGAGAACTCTTCTATGCAGTCTTGGGTTATGATCAACATCAATCTACTTCACCTCATAAATATCTAACCTAAATAGGGCAACCCTAACCAATAATGTATTTATATTTTAATTTCTTATATTAAAATGAATATATTAAATTATTTGAATCATATTCAAATATTTTAAATTTTCTAATATATAATTTTTATTTGAATCTCATATATAATGGTACCATTTTTCCTCATCTCAATAAAGCTCAAGCATTGTCAATTTTGGGGATTTTTTCAATATTCCAAATTTATTTGCATCTTTTTGCAAGAGGCTGGAAGTTGACAATGCAAATGTTTCTCCAAAGTTACAATCTTTTAAGAGGCATCTATGGCGGGTTGGTTATTATAGTTCGAGTCTGTATTTTGGGTGCAGATTATTTTAATTTAGATAAAAAATAGTAAACACTATAACAAAAAGGAAGAGAGAGGATGAGTAATAAATAACAAACATTGTAACAAATATGAAGTAGGTTATAAATAGTTATACTAGTTAACAAATATGAAGTAGGATTTCAAGTAATACTAGTTAATTATAGATTATAAATAGTTATATATGTCATTATTATATTTGGAGGTCTAAACATAAAGTAGGTTATAATAGTCCACTCCACCAATTTCCAGTCGGAGGTCCAAACAGCCCTAAAGATCTTGGAATATGAAAAATTGGTTAAACACACATATGGGTTAGAATTCTGCAAAGCTAGCTTGTCTTGTTTAAGCATAAGAGATTTCAAAAGTTGCCAAATAGGGATTGCCAATTTTTGTTTTAACTCACTACTACATCGTTTCACCTTTCGGTTTTCGTCCAACATTCCAATGTATATCTATTCTAAGAGTGGTTTTAAACCGTTTATAAAATGTTGAGGACAATGTTACAACTTTTGAAAGAATGTTAATATTTTTTTTAAATAAATGAATAAGAATGAACGTATCATAATTTTTGTATTGTAAGAGATTTGTTGGCTTTATTCACCTGCCCATATTTCATGTAGACTGGATCATGATCAAGTCCGAAACAAACAAAATTGTCAAAAGACTTGATCATACAAAAAAAAAAAATTAAAAAAATCATTTTTATTTAAATTCTTTTGATAAAAAATTTTAAATTCACTTTGAAATGTTTCAAAAGTGGTTATCAAACACTTCAATTTTTTTTAGAATGACTTATTTTCAAAATTAGACACTTGAAAAGTTAAACCAAACACACCCTTTGTAGAAGGACCAAAATGACTTTGGTTCTAATACTTTCTTTAAAAAAAAAAATTAGTTGAGATTGGAATTTAATTGATGGTAGGTACATGGGAAATGTTCACCCACTCAAAGTCACCTTCATTAAGCTCGAGCTGCGAACATCCATAAACTCGTAGACTCTTTAATCTGGTGAGCTTTGACATAGCTTCTTTCGATGGCATGTTTTTCAACTTTACACAATTGTAAAGCTTCAATACTTCCAAAGACGTAAAGTTTCCGAAACATTCTGGTAAATCTTCAACGCCATTAAAATGCGAAATATGCAGTGATCTTAAAGAAGTGAGTTGTGCGAGTTGTTGAGGAAGTTGTACTGCACCACTTCCCTCCAAGTCAACTAACATAAGATTTTCGAGTGAACCGAGATGTACGAGGGGACTCCAATCGTAACCTTGCAAGTAACCATGAACACTCAATTTTTTCAACTTCCGAAGCTGGGCTAACCCGTCTGGCAGCTTTCGAAACTCTGTCATGCTTAAAGAAGTTAAATTCTGCATATTCTGCAACCTTGGAGGGGAATTCAACTTAGAAGAGTTGCTTATCCTCATGTTTTCAAGGGAGCTGCAGAATTCTAAGTCATTCGGTAGTTTTCGCAAATTTTCACATCCCAAAATCTTTAGAGATCGAAGCTTTGTCGAACCTTGAAAGCTTGGGAATGAACTCTCGTGATGAGATGCAAAAAAGTTTGGAATATTCGTTAATCTTGGACAACAAACAATGCTCAAGCTTTCAAGATGAGGAAAGATTGTACCATTTGATACAACCATTATTTCTTCCCAATTCTCTAGACTGATCATTTCATTGATATGAAATGCTTTCAATTTTGGGAATAAAGTCCTCTTCTCACGGTAATTCCCATAAAATTCTTCTCCAATACTTCCTACACTATGTAAGCAACGAAGTTCAAGTACTTCGAGCTTTGATAACTGCCCAAGCATCGGTAAAGCTTCACATATTTCGCAATCGTGTAGATATATTTCGACCAAATTTTCAACAAAAATACCATTGGGCAGAAGTTTTCCTAAAAAGTTATGAATTCTCAAGGCTTGAAGATTTTTATGTGGTTGAAGTCCTTCTAACACATTCAAATCATTATAGTTGCTTCCTTCTGATCTTTCACATCTCAAAGTCCAATGAAAATACAGAAATGAAATATTCCCCTTCTCCACCAAATTTGCAGCCATGGCTTCTTTTTTACTTTTCACTCGCTCAAGACATAAAAGATTTAATTTACCTTTAAGGTTTCTCAAAGGTCCAAGCTCTTCGATCTTACATCCATCATCAAACCCAACTACAAAACTGGACAACGTTTGAAGTTGAATCAATTTACCCAAATGTTGAGGCATTTGTTTAGTATCACAAGGATCGGCGAAAAATTCTAAATGCCTTAAACTAACCAACTTCCTCAAATTTTTTGGAAGGTCATTAAGAAATCTTGAAAGCTTCAATGTTTGCAAATTATAAAGCAAAAAAAGGGATTCCGGTAGCTCCCTTATGGTAGAATATGAAATGTCAAGATACCTCAAATGCTTCAACTTAGCAATTGAATTTGGTAATTTACATATAAACCATGAATGTGCAATTAAAACCCGCAAGTAGATGAAGTCTGTGATCTTATTGTGAAACACATGACTATCAAATGTCAACATGTGCAACTTTCTAGAATGATTTTCATTACAATCTGGTGTTCTTATTTTATGACTAGCAGAGCAAGCTTCACGTCTCCAAGGTTCTCCATCCAGCAAATCTAAAGGATCCAATATCAATTCTTGAGAATTTGAAATAGCCAATGCAACATCATGTATAAGATCATGCATCTTACAGAATACAATTCTCCCTCTATTATCCTTGACGATATCTTGAAACAAGAGGCGAGACAACAAAACATTGAAGTACTTCTCACCAATATCCTCCATCATTTCATCACTTCCCTCAGGTGGTTGAATAAATCCTTGTGCTATCCACATCTGAATAAGGGCTTCTTTTCTGAACTTGAAGTCTTTTGGAAAATTTGAACAATAGGCAAAACATTGTTTTAACGAGGACAATGGTAGGCGATCCACAGTTAATTTTATCGTGGATACAACATGGTTTTCATCTTGCAATTGAATTTTCATTAGATTCTCCAAAGTTTGCTGCAATCCCTCGTGAGTCTCGTCAAATTTCACAATCCCTCCCAACACTTTAACAACCAATGGTATGCCGCCAAATCTTTTAACGAGCTCTTTCTGAACAATATCCAATTCAGGAATTCCTAGAAATTCATTTCCAAATGCATATTTCTTGAATAAAGACCAACAGTGGTCATCAGATAGTTTTGTCAAATGGTATCTAGAATGTGTCTCCATGATTTCAGCAACTCTACCACTCCTAGTAGTCACAACAACAACATTTCCAGATCTTTGGCTAATCTTTAACAAACAACTCTTCAACTCATTCCAAAGGATAGGATTCTCATTCCAAACATCATCAAGAACTAGAAAATACTTTTTGTCATTCAACAACTTTTGTAGCTCTTGAAGTAAGGCTTCCTTACTATCTAGGCCACCAAAATTAGGATTAAGAGTTTCCAAAATTGTTCTTAAAATCTTCTTGATAAGAAAAGGTTCGGAGACACACACCCATATTGTTCTATCAAAATTTCCCTTTATCAATTCATGATTGAATATTACCTTAGCCAAAGCTGTTTTTCCTAATCCACCCATACCAACAATTGGCAAAACAGACACAGCTTCCCTGTAGCTAAGATCAACAGATATCTTCACTATCTCCAAAACTTCAGCTTCTCTCCCAATAACTCCGAACTCGTCAGGAAACGAGTCTGTCTCTTGAATTTGGCTAAAATCAGGTTCAATTTGTTTAGATATTATAGCAACAAGCCCCACAGTACTAGCAGCAGAATAATGCTTTTCCAACATCCTAGCAATGTTCTTGATTTTATTGGCCATTTTGAGACGAAAAACAAGAGGGTTTTTGGAGAACGAAACGAAATTACTTACCGTCACCTCTTTTTGGGGTTCAGCCTTGCGGCGAATATCTTCGTAAGCGAGCTCGTCAAGTAGAACATCAGCTTCGAAAACAATATCTTCAAGCTTCTCCACCCATAGCTTCACAGCTTGATGCTCTGCCTTAATTCTGTCGACATCGCGAAGGATGGCTTCCACCATGAGCAGAGAGTCTCTGAGGTTTGAGAGCTCGTTCTTGAAACCCCACGCCAGGCCGATCTGTTTTGCTGCGAGCTTCACTGTCTTCTTCAACAGTTCTTGAGCTGCAAAAGTCCAAAGGAATTCCGCCATGTTTAAGTTTTTGGGATTCTTCGTGTTCGAGTTGTTGGGTTACAGAGATGAGTGGAGTGGTTGCTTCCTATTTTTCTGTGTTTGAAAAGTCACGCGGGTTGGTGGATCTTCTTGGTTGGCAATAAATTTTATATAAGGCATTCATTTAAAATAAAAAATTTTATTCGTCATATTCAACGATTGACATTCGAATGTGATAGTAATCACGAGAGAGAGTCTCATTGATCGGAAAGAGATTTTTTCTATTGATTTTTTATTTCGGCCTTATCTTTAAATAAGGTGTTCTTCTCTTTCTCCACAAGGGAAAGCACTTTCTCGATGGATTAGTGCATCTCTGTCTTGAAAGCCCGTCCTACAAACTTTATGTGTTTTTATGTGTTTGATAATATATTCAAAATAAAATAAAATAAAATAAAGTTTTCTTTCATGTCTTTTTTTATGTGTTTGATAATATGTTCAAAATTTAAATTTTAATTAAAACAATATTTCAAAATATGTTTGATAAAATATTTAGACCAATTATTAGGTTGTATCTAATCTCATTAAACAATTACTAAAAAAAAATTGTCACGAAATAAATTTTATTTGACAATTATTTGGGTTAAAAAAAATAGACGCAATCTAGTTAATTTCCAAGTTTTTCTCTAATATATTTATAATCCATAAGACGAATTATAGTTCATTATTCACTAATATTAAATATTAGATTGAATATAAACTAATATAAACTATTACTAATTAATTTATCAATATGTTTTATGTTTAAAAGTTTGTATAATTAGTATTTTGTAATATTATATAATACATAATATATTACACATTACACATTTTAATTTAACAAACATAATTGAGTTTATTACATGAAATCATGTTTTATTTTTTTAAATATAATTGTGCATTTTAAAATTTCAAATTCAAATTTTGAATCAATTGAAAACATAAAAATATATTATTTGCACTATTTGGATCACATAATCAAAAAACAATTTTCAGAAACAAAATCCAAACTTCCTATTAGATGCATGTTCGCTATACTTAATGAATCTGAATACATAAGACAGAATCTAAGTTGCATACAACTCTAAAAGATTTATTTTAGCTCAATAAGACTTTTTGTTGTAAAGTTAGGAACAAATAATTTTGTGTCTACTTATTTATTACTTAGGTGAACAAATCTAAATACACGCGAGAAATAAATTTTGTATTAGAGTTTAGAGGTGTTCATGGGTCGGGTTGAATTAAGTTGAAGGACTTTTTAGACCAACTCAATTGTTCGAGTTGTAACTTTCTTCAACCCAAATAACATGAAATATTTTGGTCGGGTTACTCGAGTCATTTATTTAAAATTTTGTTCTAAAATTTAATTTAATTATCTTCATATAGTGAATTAAGAATAACAACTCAAATTCAATTTATATAATAAAAATTTTCTTTTCAAAATGCTAAGAAACTATTTTTAAAAGTTGTTCGAAAATAAATTATTAAAAAAAATAATGAAATTAAATAAAACTAAAATCAATATATGTATAAATAATTGTATTATAAGTAACAAAAAATATATATATATATTAAAGTTAATAATAGGTTCGGGTTGGTTTGGGTAGTTAGATTAGGTGAACCCATTAACTAATTCAACTCATAAATTTTTTATTTATCTGAATCCAACCCAACTCAAATGAATTGATAACCCAACCCAAATCACACGGATTGGGTTGGGTGGATCGATTTTTTCGAGTCGATTTTTTGAACACCTCTATTAGAGTTAACAAAAACATCACAAATGAAGGATGCGAAAAGAAAAATTGATGTAGAATTAAAAGAGGAAACCGACAACCGTTATGGTTCACAGATACATCACATGCATTTAGTTTTTCTTTTCTATGTATGTCTTCAAATTTATTCAGATAAACAAACATTTTAGTTTGAAAATTTATGTTTAATAGCAAGTCTTTGAGTTGGAGTCAGTCTCAACATATCAAAAAGTTAACATTGACTTAGAAGGTTCTATCAATTAGTTTTGAATCTTAGATTCTCATTGTTTATTTTTGGAAGAGAGGGCTACATGTTCATTACAGTTGAATTTATTTAGGTATGGTGATACTTTGTAAACAATAAATTTATAGTTTAAACCAATAAAAAATTTCAAGTTCACATACATAATTCTTTTTAATACACACTACAACAAAAACAGATTTGACTCCAAAAAACTATCATATATTGGTTTTTTACTCTCTCTTTTTTTTTTTTTTTTTTTTATCATTAATCCACCATCAAGAAAAGTACATTGATGATACATGAAAAACCGTCATTATTGATTATTTTATGACTTTTCAATGCAGTCAACAATAAATATTTATTGACATTTATTAAAAGTCATGGTAACATTTTCTATGACAAATTTTCATTAAGTAAAATGACCCAAAAATTGACTTTTTCTATCAATTAAATCTTTATATAGATATTTAGAATCTATCACAAAAACATGAATAATATCACGTTTTTATAGTGCAATAATGTTTTAATCGTGAAACTACTAGACGTCACAAAATTACATATATTGACACTTGTTTTATAGTCATTGAAGTTCAATCGATGACAATATTCCAATGTCACATAAATACATTTCATGACATCTATGAAATATCAAAGAAATGTTTGTGATGATGGATAATTGTTTGTTTCATACCTGTCATTAACCTGTATTTCCACGAATTTTGATACAAAATACATACAAACATAAATATGAACCTTTATATATATAACAATAAATTACTAATGAGATATGTTCATAGGATATGTAAATTACTGATGAGATATCTTCATGATGGCTATATAGACCTTAATTTATTATTCATTAAATTATCAAAAATACCTTTAAACTATGAAGCTCGTATCTATTCTATTCGAACTTTGAAAAGTTTCATTTAAACCTTTGAAATATGAAGTTCGAAGTTTTTTTTGAAAAAAAAACCTTGAAGATTTTTGCAATCAGATTTATAGATCGAAAATTTTTGTGTCTACTTATGTGTTACTTAAATGAAGAAAACTAAACACATACAAAAAGTAAATTTTAGGACATAGGTTACACAAAAAATCATAAACATAAGAATATAAATTTGTGGACTAGTGGAGTGAAAAAGATGAAGATGACAAATGATATATGTGCCGGGTTAAAAAAAAATCTAACGCGGCAAAAAAAAAAAAAAAACAAGATCCAATTCGTAATTATTTTAGATTTCAAAATACCAATACACTAAAAAAAAAAGGAAAAGAAAAGAAAAAATATCACATAGACCTAAAAAGTAAAATTTTTAGGTTAAACATACTTTAAAAATTTAGGAATTTAATCCTATAGAGAAAAGAAAGTCACTTACTTTTGTTGATGACTCGAATGAAAAAACGTCAATTCTCCTTTGGGATGGATTTCTCGAACACCACCACTTGGGAAACTTCCTATTCTTTGATTAATTGTGGTATTGGTTTGTGCGAACTAATTTCAAGAAGGGAAAGGAAAATCACCATAATTTTGTGATTTTTCTGAGAGAAGTTTAAAGAAAATTTCCCACGTAACCTTTCTGTAAAAAAAAAACGTTCTAAAAAGAATTCATTTTTTTTATACTTTTTGCAGGTTCTATCAACCAATGGAGAGAGAGGAAAACATGGAGCTAACTCCCCTACATGAGAGTTATTTATTTGATTTAATAAAATCAAATAATTAATTTCATTAATTAATTTAAAACAATTAACAATTAATTTAATCTAATTTAATTAAAATTTCTTTAAATCATATTTAAATGAATATTTGTAATAGATAATAGAATAAGAGAAAAAATCTAAAAATATATTATATCTTTAAAATATTTGCAAATATGGATAGTTGACTAGTCAATTTTTGAATTTTTTTTTTAAATTTCAAATTTCGCCCTCACTTGTCTTGTTGCACATTTTTTTTAGTCTTTTTATTTTCTTTATTTTCTTTGATTTTTGCTTCTTCCCTCCATTTTTTCATTTTTTCATTTTCTTTTCTTTCTTTAGTTTTTGCTTTTTTCCCTTTCTTTTTTTTTTCTAATTTTATTTTTTCCATCTTTTAGTTTTTTCTTCTTTCCTTTATTTTTTATTTTCTTTCATTTCCTTCTTTTTTTCCTTTATTTTTTTTAATTTTCTTTTCTTTCTTCAGTTTTTGCTTATTCCTTCCTTTTCTTCTTCCCTTTTCTTTTTTTTTTTATTATTTTCTTTTCTTTTCTTTCTCCGATTTTCTATTTCTCCGATTTTCTTTTTCGACTTAAAACCAACGAGTCAACCATCAAGTTTGATTATTATAACAAATAATAAATATAAATAGCAAATGAAAGTCTATCGGTGATAGTCACTAATATTTTCTATCATCATAGCTTAATCTTTGATTATATTTTTATAGTTAATAGCCACTTATAGAATTTTATCATTGATAGCCAACTTAGTGAATTTAATTAATAAAGTTGAATCTTGAACTAAAATGTAAGTGGAATGCCTAGAAGTTATCACTAATAGCATGTTTATCAGTAATAGAAGCTATCATCGAAAAGAAAAAGTGACTTATAAATGTTTAGGAAGGACAAGAAATGGGTAAAAAGATGTTCAGTGGCTATGATTGATAGAAGCTACTACTGATAGCATGTTATCAGTGATAGAAGCTAATGCTAATATCATGTTATCGATGATAGAAGCTACCCGATAGCACGTTATCAGTGATAGAAGCTACCCGATAGCACGTTATCAGTGATAGAAATGAAGGAACTCTTATTCAAGAGTACCTACAAGCAGAAGTGGATCTTTCCAATTCATTGTTACAAAATTTCCATATATACATTCAAACATACTAAAATGCATTCATAATGCTAAAGAGATCGAAAGATCATAACAGTTGAAGACTTCTTCTTCACAGCAAATCTCGCTTTTGTTGAGACGATAAGCTATTGCTCAACAAAACCCAATCGTCTACCTCGAACAGTCACCACACGAATAGAAGAAAACGGAGATGATACCACCATTCAGAGCCCTCAGTATTCTTGGAGTGAGAATCCAAAGGGTGGGTTTTGTTTGGATTTAGTAGAGGGAAGGAGGAAGAGAGATCGTATACAACGATCAAGCAAGTGGGAGATGGGCTTGTCTATTGTATAGACAAAATGCTTGATTGTTTAGGTAAAATATACGATCGTGTAGGAAAAAGGTAAGCGATCGTCTAAACGATCGTGTAGGAAAAGGTAAGCGATCGTCTAAATGATTGTGTAGAAAAAACTAAGCGATTGTCTATATTATTGTTTAGTAAATATCGGGCACTAAACGATCGCTTACGAAAAGGTAAACAATCGTTTAGTAAATAGTGCGCGCGATGTAATCGTTAATTGATCGCTTAGCACGATCGCTCTTAGCACTATCGTATAGGTAAGCGATTGTGCAGGCACTATCGTATAGGCACAGATTTTCTAAGCGATGACACACTTCAACACAATGACCATGCATATCCCATGTTTAACACACCGTGAGCTATTTATGCGTCTCAAAATGATCTTTCATCTTACTCATCCGTTATTAAAACAGAAAAGACGTCGTCCCATTACCCTTTTAACCGTCCAATGAATGTGATCACATCATATTCATAACTTATGAATTAATATCATATATTAAGCATATTATTTTTTCTCCACTAGATATAAATCATATTTATATCCAATTTTCCTCCAAATTAATGTATCTCATACATAAAGTTAATTATATCATATATAATTAACTAGTTTAATTATATCATATATAATCGAACTCCCTCTTGTCAATTTGAACATTTCAAACTGACCTCAAAACTTACTCTCAACTTGTATCCAAGCTACCAAGGGGACCTTATGAACCTATGGCTCGAAGCTCCAACGGTACTTGAATAGCTGACTAAAATCTTTAGTCACGATATCCACCTTCCGTTAACTGCCAGGCATTCCACTAAAGACTGACAGTTGAACTCTTCTTGCCATAGATACATTTCTATGTCCATTGCATATAACCAATCATCAATACGATGACCCTTCACAGATGTTCATAATTACAGTAGGCCAATTTACCGTTTTGCTCTGTAGTTACATCTTACTCCTTAAGTACCACTGATCCCTCTAATGAACAATACAACATAGTCCTACGATGTGTGAACACCTCTCGGGCCATGAGAAGGTGTGTCGCGCCACATCGTTCAAGCCCCGGGATCAGTCCTTAAGAGAACAATCTATTTACTTACCCCTACTTCGGGGAAGGGGTGAACTCCATCTTGTGAAGCTGAGTTCCCAGTTTCCAAATCAGACGAATCTCAAAAGTGGTAGTTTTGAGTCGGCGCTCTGGCCACTCGCACCCATGCAAATAAAAGAACTACCCTCAATGGCAGGAGTTCCCAATTCACTCAAGATTGAGATCATGTTACCTATGGTCATCCTAGTGAAGTGAAGTCTCAGTCATGAATGAAGTTATATGACGAGATGTTAACACTTCGAGGTCAGGTTTTATACAAACTCTTTGTATAGGACGCACCCGCTCGCATATCTGTTACACGAATGATCAGGATCAGACCATCTGTGACAAGTCACAACACTTGTAACAATTCCACAAAGCAGGTCGTGTCCGTAGGGTTACTAGGATAAGGTTTCCCTCCTATATCCATATACTGTAGACTATTTTGGTTATCACTTAAGACATGATCCACTTGTTTGTCACTACATACATGCTTAAGTTACATAAAGACAACTAGGGATATTAAGTTTATTGGTTTGTGGTAAAATAAAAGCATCTAAATGTGCAAAGTCAAGAAATAAAGTAAATATCATATATATTATACATCACAAGCGTTCTTACAAAGTTGTTTACAAACTACAGGACACGAGACTTTAAGGCACATACCCCAACAAGAAGCTACCACTAATAGTACGTTATCGGTGATAGAGAACTATCATTGATAACATGATATCAGTGAGATCATTGATAGCATCTTATCAGTGATGTTATTAGTGAAAGAAGCTATCACTGATAACCACAATATGAGTGATGTTAGTGATATCGGTGATAGAACTTAAGGTGATATCTATATATCGAGTTTCTTTCAAAAGTAATAACCAGTTATAGAAGTCTATCATTGATAGCCTTAAGTGTTAATATTTCAAGGTTGATTCTAATTGATGAAAATCTATCAATCATAGCGACTAATAGTTGCTATCAATGATAGCCATGATAAAAGATTATTAGTGATAGCTACTGTGGTAATCAAAGTTGTTGGTCTTCTTTCAAAGTTGATCGCTATTTATAAATCTATCATTGATAGCCACTGATAGCCTTAAGTATTGATATTTCAAGATTGATTCCAATTGATGAAAGTGAATCAATGATAGCTACTGATAATTGATAGAAAATTTAAATCTAATATTTTAATATTGTATTAATTTTTCTCAAATTGAAAGTTATCGCTGATAGCAACTATCATCGATAGCAATTGATAGAAGCTATCAATGATAGCAGCTGATAGCAGTTATCAGTGGCTATCACAGATAGCTACTATTAGTGATAGCTTTTAATTTAAGAAAACTGGGAAGAAGCAAGCAAAATGGTGGATAGGCATGGGTTTTTTAGTCTTTTACCATTTTTTTATTTATATATGCAATTATTTTATCCTTGTACCATATATTCTATTATTTTGGGCTTGAATTCTATTTATGCAACTAGCCCTATTTAAATAAACATCTCTCACATAACCTATAGTTTTAGTTCAATTAATTAAATTAAATTAAATTAAATAATCAATTAATTCTTCAATTGATTAATTTTCAAATTAAATATCTAATATTCAATTTAACCTACATTTGAATCATATTCAATTGCATTTCTCTCATAACCTATAGTTTTAACGTGCATCTAATACGCAATAATTTTAACCTATAATTTTAATATGAATCCAATTCATATTAAATTAGTATTGAACTCTTTAAAATTTTTAATTCTCTCATAAACTAATTTTGAATCATATCCAAAATTAAATGTGTATTATAAAATTTAAGTAAAATATAAACTTTTGTATTATAATGTATTATAATATAATACATTATACTATTTTCCAAAATGAATTTGAACCTTTCAAACTCTATTCAAGACATAATTACTTCAATACCCTTTAGAGCTAGGAAGGGGACTTCATGGACTCACAGATCAAAAGCTCCAACGATATGAGATTAATTGGCTAAACTCGTTAATCACATTAGTCAGTACTTGTTAACTACGGGTACACTCAACTAAAGACCCACAGCTGCACTCTTCTCATTGTAGATATACTTTTGTGTCCATAGATATAGACCAATAACAGCAAGTTAGTCCTTTATGAGTTTTCGTAACATTAGTTGTGATAAGAATCAAGGTATTCTGCACATTCCGGTTGGACCAATTACAAGATCCAAGGTAGCAAAGATTTAACAATCATTTATTCTTCATGTACAAGATCAGATAGGGCCAGTTCATCCTCTATTTCATGTAGAAAATGTTGATCTAATAGATGAAGGACCATTTGAAGTTGAAGGTTAATGTTTGCTCTGTTGAAGTGGAATACAGAATAGACATTAAGTTTCCATAAGTTCAAGCACTTTGAAAAAATTTTGTATTAAGTTCACACACATTGTAATTTCGGCTTTAATTTTATTTCTTTGACTAGTCAAAGATGGAGCTTGACATTAATGATGTTACATTAAAGATGGTGGTTGGAAGATGGAGAACTCTTTTAATGTTTTATTTTGACTTTTTCTACTTTACATTAAATAGGTTTAGAATCTCTACAAGGCTATATAAAACCTTCTCCCCATCCATTTGTAATAAGACTAAGATTTTGATAAATGAAATTTGAGATCTCATATTTGAAACTTTTCCTTAGAGTTTTGAAATTCTTGTGATAGAATACATGTGAGTCATTCAATCTAACCTTGATCAAGTTGATTGTGGAGTGACTCAATATAGAACAAGATTTTCCAATCTTGCTTCTAGATCTTCGATCAAGAGATAATCTAATTCTAGCCTTTTCTCGGGGTTGAACTAAATCGTATAGGGAGATGTTAATTTCTTAGATTCAAAGGTTTTGCTATATAATAGCTTGGGTCTTTAGGCTGAGGGTTAAGGTTTTCTTATCATTTGGTATCAAATCATAGGTTGCATCTTGTGGCCTACTCTAAAATTGATTCTATCTTTCTTTGTTGTTTTTGGATTTTCATTCAAATTTCTAATTTTGTATATTTGGTTCTTTGTTATTTGTTTCATCCTTTATTGTTCATCTTTTTACGCTATTTTCATCTTATTGATCAATTTTAGATCTTAAAAAAAGAGAAAAAAATAAAGGAAAAAAGGGGAAAGATAGAAGGAAAAAAAGTTTTTAATAAAATGTGACAAGAAAAATCAGAATTTGTTCTTACAATTATTCATAAAAATTTTGTGTTTGATCTTTGATATTTGAATCAATTTGGCATAATTGAGTTAATACATTAACTTTCTCTATTTTTTGTCAATTCCAAGATTAATGCATGTTCATTGAGTGCCTTTTGAGCTTCCGGTCATTAAATGCTGAAAATTAATTCAAATATAAAATTGTTGACCTATCTTCTTATCTTTCGTTTTCTTTCTCAATGCAAATGACTTAATTTGATTAAGTGTCCTTCAAAAAAGTTTTACAAGCCTCGTACTTGAATTGTTAAGAAGAGCATTTCGTCAAATGCATTGCGTAATACCCTTTATTTGAAATTCCATTTTTGTGTTCAATTTTATCCAGAAACTGCATTATGCTTTCCTTTATTTGTTTTTTTGTTCGTTTCATTGTTTTTCTTATTCTATTTTCTTGTTATTTTCATAACTATCTTGTCTTTCTTATATTAAATAGCTTTCTATTTCAAGAATTGATTGTATAAGCCTATCTAATATCATAATTTAGCCACTTTCCCAAATAGCCTACCATTTTGTGTGCAAACATGAGTGTTTCTGAATGAACAATTAGTGAATTGAGTGTGTGAGGTCCTTTTAAAATATTACTATGAGTCAAGGGGAGGGAGATCGTGTGGAGACTAGTGAAGCTCGGTATAGAGAAGCACAAGTTGGTGTTATAACTCGATTGACCAAAGTAGTTAAATCCTTGATAGATCGAGTAGAAAGGATGGAGGTAGCTTTAAGGAATCCTCAACAAGGGGAAATGGGTTGCAATGAAGAATTTGACAATGAAGAAGACGATGATAATGAAACTCTTTTAGTTGGGCAAAACTCGAGAGGAATAGGAGTGTTAGGCCGAGGAAGAGGAAGAAGAAGGGAAAGGAACATTTTACAACCAAGAATGGTAGAAAGGGAGTACCAAAATGAGAGAGGAGAGGAAACAGGAATCGGGGGAGTGAAGCTTGCAATTCCTACCTTTCATGGGACAATGGATCCAAAAGGGTATTTGCAATATGAGAGCAAAATCAAGCATGTTTTTTATTGCCACAATTTTAGCGAAGAAAGGAAAATGAAGCTTGTTGTAGCTAAATTTATTGATTATGTAAGTGTATGGTGGACATCCTTGAAACTCGAATGGAGAAGGAATTACGAAGAGCTAATTGAAACTTGGGAGGAGTTAAAGGCCCTAATGAGAAAAATGTACATTCCTAAGCACTACATTCGAGAACTCAAGCAAAAGCTTTATTCTTTACAGCAAGGATCCAAAGGTGTGGATGACTATTATAAAGAAATGCAAACTCTTATGAATAGAGAAAATATTGATGAAGATGAGGAGGATGCAATGGCTAGATTTCTTGGAGGAATGAACCGAGAATTGACCAATCAAATGGACAGGCAAGCTTACTTTGACATGAAAGAATTGTTACACCTTGCTGTCAAAATTGAAGGGCAATTAACTTGGGAGAAGTCGCACATCAAGAGGTATGCTTCTTCTAAATATACTTTTATTTCTACTAACACTTGACAAAAGAATGCAAATATTGGGAAAGTTGATTTCAAGCCTAGCGGAAATTTTAAGTTTGACAAGAAGGATAAGGCTGAGAGCACCAAGGGGATGGAAAAATTTGAGGGATCAAAGGAGGTTCGAGAAAAGAATCGAGATATCAAATGTTGGAAATGTCAAGGAATTGGTCATATTAGCCATGATTGTCCAAACAAGCAAACCATGATCATAAAAAATGGAGAAGTTGTCACCAACGGAGAAGAAAGTGACCAAGATGTCGAAGATGGGAGTAGATTGACACTTGTTACAAGGAGACTTCTTAGTATTCAAGTTAAGGAGAATGATGTCGAAGACCAAAGAGATAATATTTTCCACACTAGATGTTTAGTTAATAAGATTCCTTGTAGTCTTGTTATCTACAATAGAAGTTGCACCAATGTCGTAGGTATATTTATAATCAAACAGTTGCAAATTCCAACTCAACACCATCCTAAGCCTTACAAGCTTCAATGGCTCAATGATAGTGGAACACTGAGGTAGTTTCTTAGGCTTTAATTTCTTTTATCTTGGGAAAGTATAAAGATGAGTTTTTTGTGATTTGTTACCTATACATGCAGGAGATATATTATTTGGTCGACCTTGAAAATTTTATAGGAAGATCATGTATGATGGATACTTGAATAGGTATTCTTTAATAAAAAAAAAAATAAAAAATAAAAAAAGAAGAAGAAAAAAAACTCTTGTATCTCTGTGTTCTAAAGATATATTTTCTAATTAGTTGAAGTTAGAGAGAAAAAGAAAAGAGTTTGAAGAAAAAAAAGTTGAGAGAAAAAAAAGATGTGAGTGAAAAACTTGAAAAAAAAATCAGCAAGAAAAAAAGAGTGGAGAAAAGAAAACTAAAAAAAAGAATGAAATTGAAAGAAAAGAAAAGAAAGTGAGTTGTTTTGGCAAAAGTGGGAGAAATGAGAAGGGCAATGTTTTTCCAAAAACCAATCTTTGTGCTTATGTACAAGGAAGGGTATTTGGCCTCTAATGTAAACAAGCTGTCTTTGTCTAGTGTTTTTCAATCTCTTTTGCAGGAATTTAAAGAGGTGTTTCAAGATGAAGCTCCTAAAGGATTACCACCTATTATAGGTATTTAGCATAAAATAGATTTCATTCCTGAGGCTATCGTTCCAAATAGGCCAACCTATAAAGCAAATCAGACTGACACAAAAGAAATTCAGAGGCAAGTGGAGGAGCTCATGGAGAAAGGCTACGTTCGAGAAAGCTTGAGCCCATCTTTTGTACCGGTCTTATTGGTGCCAAAGAAGGATGGGACTTGGCACATGTGCGTCGACTGTAGAGCCATCAACAAAATCACTGTAAATTATCGTCATCCTATTTTTAGTCTAGATGATATGCTTGATGAATTGCATGGTTCATGTTTATTCACAAAGTCTGATTTGAAATCTGGATATCATCAAATTAGAATGCATAAAGGAGATGAATGGAAAACAGCTTTCAAAACTAAATTTGGATTGTATAAATGGCTTGTTATGCCTTTTGGTTTAACTAATGCTCCTAGTACATTTATGCTCTAATGAATCATGTTCCGAGAGAATTTTGGAACAATTTGTTGTTGTTTATTTTGATGATATTTTTATTTATTCAAAGACTTTGTTTTAAGATGAGAAGCATGTTAGGACTGTTTTGATTACAATTGGAAAAGAGAGGCTCTATGCTAATTTAGATAAGTGTAATTTTTGTATGGAAAATGTTAACTTTATTGGCTTCATAATTGGTAAAAATGGAGTAGAAGTAGATGAAAAGAAAGTTAAGGAAATTAAAGAATGGCCAACACCAAAAAATGCAAGTGAGGTTAGAAGTTTTCATGGTCTAGCTAGTTTCTATAGAAGATTCATAAAGGATTTTAGTACCATAGCTACACCATTGAATGATTTAGTGAAAAAGCATGTTATCTTTGAATGGGGGAAATGCAAGAAAGCTTTTAATGAACTTAAGGATAAATTAACCAATGCACCATTACTTGTCTTGCCTAACTTTGATAAGACCTTTGAAAGTGAGTGTGATGCAAGTGGTTTGGGCATAGGTGTTGTTTTGATGCAAGATGGGAAGCCTTTAATGTATTTTGGTGAAAAACTAAATAGGGCAGCTTTGAACTATCCTACCTATGACGTGCTTTGCAATTATGGCAACATTACTTATGGCAAGAGAGTTTTTGATCCATACTGATCATGAAAGTTTGAAGCATCTTAATGGTCAAAGCAAACTGAATCGTATGCATGTAAAGTGGGTCGAATTTATCGAAATATTTCGTATTTATCAAATATAAGAAAGGTAAGAAAATGTGGTGGCTAATGCTTTGTCAAGAAGGTACAATCTCTTTACCTCTCTTAGTACAAAAATTCTTAGATTTGAGCATGTTAAGGAGTTAAATAGAGATGACATTGAATTTGGAACAATTTATTCATCTTGTCTTGATGGAAAAACTGCAGATGATTATTATGTTTTTCATAAATTTTTGTTTAAGAAAAGTAAGCTTTGTGTTCTTAAATGTTCTGTAAGAGACTTCCTTGTGAAAGAAGCCCATGGAGATGGATTGATCGGGCATTTTGGGATTCATAAAACCTGAGCACTTCTTTTGGCCTAAAATGAAGCATGATGTGCATAAGGTTTGTACTTAATGGTTTAAATGCAAAGAGGAATCTAGATCACAACCAAATGGATTATATACTCCTTTGCATGTGCCGAATGATCGTTGGACTAACATATCTATGGATTTTGTTCTTGGTTTGCCTAGGACTAAGAAGGGTAAAGATAGCATTTTTGTTGTTGTGGATAGATTTAGTAAAATGGCACATCTAATAGCATGTAACAAAATTGATGATGCCATGCACGTGGCTGACTTGTTTTTTTAGAGAAGTAGTAAGGTTACAAGGAATTCCTCAAACTATTGTTAGTGATAGGGATGTTAAGTTTTTAAGCACTTTTGGAAAGTGTTGTGGGGTAAGTTGGGAAAATTTGTTGTTTTCTACTACTTATCATCCTCAAATTGGTGGACAAACTGAGGTAGTGAATAGAACATTGGGTGCTTTACTTAGGGTCATTATTTCAAAGAATATTAAGTCTTAGGAAGACTCTTTGCCATTTGTTGAATTTGCATACAATAGGACAATTCATAGTACAACTCATTGTTCTCCTTTTGAAGTTGTTTATGGATTCAGTCTACTTACTCCTCTTGATTTGCTTCCCATTTCTTCTAGCGATTTTGTGAGTGATGCAACCACAAATAAGGTATAATTGATCAAAACCTTGCATAAAGAAGTGAAAGAGAGGATTGAAAAAAATAATTCTAAAGTTGCTTCAAGAATTAACAAAGGAATAAGGGAACTCATTTTTAAATGGTGATTGGATTTGAGTACATTTCGCAAGGAGCGATTTCCATCTCAAAGGAAGACAAAGTTACATCCAGGGGAGGGGGGGGGGGGATTGATCTTCCAGGAGAACTTTTGGTAAGTTCTACATTCAATGTTGCTGACTTGAGTCCTTTTGATGTAGGTGATGAATTTCTTGATTTGAGAATGAATCTTTTTTAAGAGATGGAAGATGATAAGAATCAGAGTATTCTGTACGTTCCGGTTGGACCAATTATAAAATCCAAAGTAGCAAAGATTTAACAATCATTTATTCTTCATGTAAAAGATTGTATTGGGTTGGTTCATCCTCTATTTCATGTGGAAAATGTTGAGCCAATAGACGAAGGACCATTTGGAGTATTGAAGGTCAATGTTTACTCGGTTGAAGTGGAACATGTAGTAGACATTAAGTTTCCATGAGTTCAAGCACTTTGAAGAATTTTTGTATTACGTTTGCAAACATTTTATTGTAATTTCAGCTTTAATTTTATTTCTATGACTAGTCAAAGATAGAGGCTGCCATTAATGATATTACATTAAAGATAGTGGTTGAAAGATGGTGGATGAAAGATGGAGAACTCTTTTAATGTTTTATTTTGACTTTTTCTACTTTACATTAAATAGGTTTAGAATCTCTACAAGACTATATAAAGTCTTCTCCCCATCCATTTGTAATAAGATTAAGATTTTAATGAATGAAAATTGAGATCTCATATTTGAGACTTTTCCTTAGAATTTTGCAATTCTTGTGATAGAATGCATGTAAACCAGTCAATCTAACCTTGATCAAGTTGATTGTGGAATGACTCAATCTATAATAAGATTTCCTAATCTTGTTTCTAGATCTTCGATTAAAAGGTAATCTAATTCTAGCTTTTTCTCGGAGTTGAATTAAATTATATAGGGAGTTGTTATTTCTTAGATTCAAAGGTTCTTGCTACATAATAGCATCGTTCTTTGGGCTGAAGGTTAGGGTTGCCTTATCAAGCTAGGTCAAAATTACCGTTTTACCCCTATGTTACTTCTTTATCCTTAAGTATCAGTGCTCCTCTAATGAACAACCTGTTTATGTTCCAACCATTAAACAGAAACCTCTATCAGGCCAATGAGAGGGTAGGGCCCTTTGTTCAAGTCTCGAAGACACCACTTAAAGGAACACTCATTTACTTATGTGATAGTTAGAAATGAATGAAATTCATCTTGTATTATTATGTTCTTAGCTCCCCGCTCGATCTTATCCCCAAAATGGTAGGCATATTTAGTCTACGAACTGACCACTCTCACCCATCCAAATCAAAGGGCAATCCCTCATGAACAGAAGTTCATAATATACTCAGGATTAAAACCAAGTTGTCTAGGTCATTCTATTGGAATAGAAACCTAATTAGGCAATGAAGTTACATCTAGTAATTATTATTTCACTATCTGGTCTTATGCAAACTCATTGCATATGATACCCCCAGTTCCATGTCACCTATATGAATGTGTTGGATCATTTCGTTAGTATCAAATACAAAGTGGGTTGTATCCATAGTGTCACAAGGATAAGGTACCCAACCTTATCCTTATACTATAGACTCTTTAGGCTGTATCTTGAACATTGATCCCCGTATGTTTCCACATACAATTTAAGACTCATAAGATAGCCTAGGATGTTAATTTATTGGATTTAGGGTTATTAAGATAGAACAAAAATGACACAATCAATAACACTTATTGAAATAACATTGATAACTCTTTACTGATGACAGACAATTATTTACATTTTTTATCTAAGAGTTTTAGGGCATAAAACCCAACAAACTCCCACTTGAACTGAAACTCTAGTTAGTGGCATGTATATAATCGGATTCCCAAGAAGCTTGTAATCGTCTTGCACTTTGAAAAATGATTTTATAAAACATAAAAACAGTGAAAAAAACTCTCAGAAAATAAGATAAACATTCAAATAAGCCTAAGCATGCTCCTAATGAAGAGGAAGAGAAGAAATGGAAGAAGAAATCTCACCCTTGAAGATTCCCCTTTCTTCTTATTTTCCTCTCCTTTGCAACCAACCAAATTTGAATCTCTCACCGAACAAAGACACCACCGCAAGAGCTTTCCATTATGCTCTAGGATTCCAAGGAACAAGATGTGTGGGCTCTAACACCTTAAAAGAGAGAATGAGAGGTAGAGGAATATTCTTGAGAGAATAGAGAGAATTTAAGAGTTGAGGCTAGGTTTTCTTTTCACAAAATGAAAAACCATTACCCTAAATGGGTTATAATGATGTATCTATAAAGGGAAAGGGTAACCCCTTCTCCAAGTTTTTCCCATTTTCATCATTTGTTAATTGATTAATTAACTATTAATTAATCAATTAACATGTAAATTAAGTAACTATATATAATCATATTTAATATACAGTTAATTAAATATCACATATTTATCCTAATCTTCATTCTCCATCATTTTTAATTAATTAATTAACTATTAATTAATCAATTAACATATAAATTAAACAACTATATAATAAATCATATTTAATATAGGGTTAATTAATTAACATATAAATATCACATATTTATATATGCATACATTTCTTTATGAATCCAATTAAAATAAATTTAATATTTAAACCTCATTCAAATACATCTATCTGATACTGTAATTCTATATGAATCCATTCATATGAATTAATATTTGAATCTCATTCAAATACATCTCTCTTATGTAGTTTGGATTATATATCATATCTATAATTAACCATATTTTATAATGTATCAGAATACACTATATATTAATCATATTAATATAAAATTTCTTTAAGTAATTTGAACAATTCAAATCATTCCTCATTACTATCCTTAACGAGCTAACAGGAAGACCTTATGGACCGCAGATTAGAAGCTCTAATGATATGAGGTTAATTAATTAAACTCTTTAATTAAAATAATCAATATTCATTAACTACTGGTCACTCCACTAAAGACCGATAGTTGCACTCTTCGCACTGCAGATATATTTTTTTGTGTCCAAGGATATAACCAATCATCTCTCCTTCATAAATTGCTCATAAATTGGATCAAATTACCATTTTACCCCTGTAGTTACATCCAATTCCTTAAGTACCACTAATTCCTCTAATGAACAAATACTTTATAGTCCAACTATAAACTAACACCTATCCGACTAGTGAGAGGTTGAAGCCTCATTGTTCAAGATGTGCAATCACCTGTTAAGGGAGTAATTTATCTACTTTTTCTATAATCAGGAAGAAGTGAATTTCTTTTTGTGTAGGTGTGTTCCCAGCTTCTATTCGGACAAATCCCCAAAATGATAAGCTTGTTGAGTCGGCTAACTTGGCCACTTTTACCCATAAATATCAAAGGAATGCCCTCATAGACAAGAGTTCACAACTCATTCAGGATTAAGCTTAAGTCACCTATGGTCATCATAGTGAAATGTTGGTTTCTTCAAGTAACAGTATTATAAAGAGAAATCAATCATTTCGTACTATGGTCTTTTAAAACTCTTTATACAAGATACTTCCACTCACATGTCTCTAGATGAACAATATGACTCATATTGTCTGTGACATTTACAACTCATGTAACAATTACAAAGTGGGTCGTATCCACAGTATTACCAGGATAAGGCACCCAACCTTATTCATTTACTACAGACCTTTTCGGTTATAACTTGAACATGAACCACCTTTTCGGTTATAACTTGAACATGAACCACTTGTATGTCTACCACATACTGTTCAAGTGACATCACATAACCTTGGATCTTAATTTATTGGATTGAATTAATGCAGTCTGAATATTAATAAAATACCTCTAGTATATATATATATATATAAACTACATGATATATGAGACTTTAAGACACCAAATCCAACATTTGATTGCTACACCATACTACAGCTTCCTCGTTCACAGTGAATACTGATCTTGATGTGGATTTCCTAGAATCCTTATCAGTTTGGATATCAGAATCAGTGTACCCCGTAAGGATCAAATCCTTAGCTCCATACACCAGCATGTAGTCCCTCGTTCACCTAAGATATTTAAGGATGTTCTTAATCGTTGTCCAATGATCTAACCCTAGATTAGACTGGTACCTACCAACTATTCCCACTGCATAACAAATGTCTGTTCTAATGCAGAGTATAGCATACGTTCAGCTGTCCACAACTGAGGCATAAAAAATACGTCTCATATCCTTAACTTTTTTAGGTGTCTGAGAACACTGTTCCCTAGACAAGTAAACCACGTGCCTGAAAGGCAATAAACCCTTCTTAGATTTCTGCATCGAATATCGGGTCCATATTTTATCAATATAAGTTGCTTGAAACAGAGCCAACATTCTATTCTTATGATCCCTAATGATTTGGATCCAAAAAACATATTGCGCATCTCCCAAATCATTCATTTGGAATTGGGTTGCTAACCATTTTTTAACATCGATAAGGTATTCTACATCATTTCCAATGAGTAGGATATCATCTAAATAAAGTATCAAGAAAGTTACTTTACCGTTGATGATTTTCTTGTAGACACAAGGTTCATCAAAGTTTTGGTCAAAACCAAAAGATTTGATCACAGTATCAAATATAATGTTCCAAGATCTCGATGCCTGCTTCAACCCATAAATGGATCAATTCAGCTTGCAAACTTTTTACTCCTGACCTTGGGCTATGTACCCCTCGGGCTGAGACATAAAGATGCTCTCTTCAAGATTCTGATTCAAAAAAAGCAGTCTTGACATCCATCTATCATATCTCATAGTCGTAATATATTGCTATGGACAAGAGAATTCTTATAGACTTAAGCATATCAACAAGGGAAAAAGTTTTTTTTATAGTCAACCCTTCCCTTTGGGTATAACCTTTTGCTACAAGTTTAGCTTTGAAGGTTTGTACCTTTCCAACTGAAGGGAATTGAATTCCCGCGAAAACGTGAGATCACCTTGCATTTTATTTTTCAGTTTTTAAGGAATAAAAAACAGCAAAGAAAACAGAAATAATATCGGATAAACATTATAGGAAGCATGCTTTAAAAGAATAAACAAAGGGATAAAGCAACAAACCTTTGTCGAATCCCGAACTTTTCACATTTTTCTTTCTGTCCAAATTCTCTATTATTCTTCCTCCTTTATCACCTTAGAGGAGGAAGAATAATAGAGAATGGTTTAGAGGAAAAAATTGAGACGGAAGCTAGATTGGAGGCTAGGGTTTTTCGCGATGAAATCTCTTCCCCTAAATTGGCCATAAAAGGATACTTATATGGAGAAGGGTTTATCCCTTCTCCAATTCTTTTCCAATTTACTCTTAAGCTCAATTAATTAAATAAAATTTATTCAATTAATTAACATACTAATTAAATAACTATATATATTAAATCCAATTTAATATATATAGTTAATTAATTAATTAATAAACATCTCATGTTTATTTGCCTTCACCTCTCAAAATTAATTAATTAATTCTTCATAAATCTAAGTAATAAGAATTTTATATTTATATCTTATTCAAATATTTCTCTCTTAATTATAGATTACATCTATAATTAACCGTATCATATTAATCTCATTAATATGTTATTCCATCAATTAACTTGAACAATTCAAATCATTCCTCTTATCTATCCTTTAGTGAGCTAACAAGGGGATCTTATGGACTTACAAATTAGAAACTCTAGTGATATGAGATTAATTAATTAATCTCTTTAATTAAATTAATCAATTTTCATTAACTACTGGTCACTCCACTAAAGATCAATAGCTGCACTCTTTGCATTGTAGATATATTTCTGTATCCACGGATATAACCAATCAACAGTGAGTTGACCTTTCACAAATCGTTCATAACTACAGCTGGGCCACATTACCGTTTTACCATTCAGTTACCTCTAACTTCTTAAGTACCACTAATTCCTTTAATGAACAAATAGTTTATAATCCAATTATAAACTAACACCTTTCAGGCTAGTGAGAGGTCGAGGTCTCAATGTTCAAGACTCGAAATCAGCTATTAAGAGAGCAATTTATCTACTTTCCCTAAGGACGGAATGAGTGAATTTCATCTTGTGTAGTTGTGTTCCCAGCTCTCTACTCGGACAGATCCCCAAAATGTTAGGCTTGTTGGGTCGACTAACAAGGACATTCTCACCCATGCAAATCAAAGGATTTCCCTCATAAACAGAAGTTCACAACTCACTCAGGATTAAGGTTAAGTCACCTATGGTCATCCTAGTGAAATGTAAGTCTCTTCTAATAATGGTGTTATATAGATAGTCATTCGTGGTTCGATCTTATACAAACTCTTTGTATAGAATACCCCCGCTCGTATGTCTCCACATGAGCGATCAATATCTGATCATTTGTAGTACTTTACAACAATTGTAATAACGACAAAGCGAGTCGTATTCGTAGTGTCACTAGGATAAGGTACCCAGCTTTATCCATCTACTACAGACCATTTAGGTTATCACTTAAATATGATCCACTTGTATGTCTCCACATACATGTTTAAGTTTCATAAAATATACTTGGATCTTAGTTTATTAGATTGAATTAATGCAGTCTAAACGTTAATAAAATACCTCTTATTTTATTAGATATCTGATTTGTATTTACAAACTACAAGACATATGAGATTTAGGACATCAACTCTAATACCAGCTATATCTCTCTTTCTCTAATGAGATTTAGGACATCAACTCCAACACCAGGTATATCTATCATTCTCTTATAGATCCATTTACACCCTATGGGTTTAACCCCTTCAGGTAGATCTACAAGTTCTCATACTGAATTGAAGTACATAGACTCCATTTTAAAGTCCATGGCTTTGACCCATTGGTTCTTGTCTACATCATTCATTGCCTGCTTATATGACAATAGATCCTCAACACCATCATCTGGTATGACAACTTGAATTTCAGTTAATCCAAGTAACGATCAGGTTGTGATACAACCCTCCCACTGCATCGAGGCACTCTCAATGATTGAGAAAGATGATACTGACTTTAAGTGTTAGCTTCTTCATTAACTCTTGATGAAGAACCAACTTCATCAACAACTCTTGTTGACTCTTCAGTAACTTTGTTTAATACTAATTTGCTTCGTGGTTTATGATATCTCATGTGGTTTTCCTCCAAGAATGTAGCATTTGTCGATACAAACACCTTGTTTTCTTGTGGGTCGTAGAAAAGACCACCTCTCGTTTTCTTAGGGTAACCGAAAAATTGGTAAGAGTTTGAACGAGATTCCAATTTCTTAGGATTTGTTACTAGTGAAAGAAATCAAAACAAAGATCTCCATGAGCAGCGGAAGTGGATCGTTCCAAATTTCATTCAAAATGAACATAACAATTACAATCTTAAACAGAAACAAACAGATTATGCATAAACAGAAATTACGACATGCTACAAGATGATAGAAGGGATAGAGTGTGTGAACCTTTGAAAAACTATTCTTCAAGTATCCCTCGATTTTCCAATGCGTCCAAAATAGCACTCGAACGCAACAAACAGAACATGACTAATAACTAATAGAAATGCAAGTTATTATAGCCTTTTATTTAGAATTATGAGGGCTAACAAGTATAATATGCGGTGATTATACTAAGAATTCATGTGAAAAGTGAGCTTGTGTCGATCAGCATCGAAAATCTCGGCTAACCCAATATTATGTGTTATTCTACGTCAAAATGTCTATCTTTTGTAGCTATCGCAGGAATTGATCGTATATGGAGAATCCTGCCATCGTAAAGGCGATCGCATATGTTTGTCGCATGGATGTTGCGACCATTAACTGCATGCGTCCATCGTATAGAGCTTGCGGCTACAGAGTAATAACCATAATAGAGGGATGAACGCAAGGGTGGTAGAATGCGATGATACTTCGGAATCCAAGCATGAACGCATACCTTGGGAGTATCAAAAGATGATGTTGACATTTCACCTACCACGCCGTTAGTGGCAGAGATTCAGAGCAGGTCCATCATGTCGTTAGTAGCAGAAATTCAGAGCAGGACCACTAATGTTGTCGACGATTGAGCTCTATAAATATAGCCTTAGAGCCCAACTTCAAATCATCTGAGCTTCTGCCTTAGGGCAGATCCTTGTGATCACAGATGAGAGCATGAGAAGATATTCTTTGAGAGTTCTTCATTCCTTCAATCATTTCGAGTGATGACCGGAGCTTCACCGGAGATAGATCTCGAGAGAGCCTACTCCACTACCCATCCATGGCACCACCGGCAGCCTTGACATACATCTGATGGAAGCAAGACATTGCCTACATCTGGCTCTCCATCTCTCTTCTATCTCTGTATTGTATTACATTTTGGCTTAAGACATTAATATATTTTGTAACCAATGCATCTCTATATTTCCTTCGATTCCATCTTCATTTACCTCTTCTTTATCATCCTTTACTTTCATTGCAACGACTAAGTAAGATTGCTAGAGTATCGCATACTTAATCATGCGGCATAAACATATGAAGCATGTAGCAAACCATCGAAAGGTGTGCGTTTCACGAGTATAGTGAGTAAATCCTCTTTGCTTAGTGTGAGGCTGTAGCAACGCTTGTCTATGAGCAGTCACAATGCTTGTCTATGAGCTGATCAGCGACGACTAACTACCCGAGAGGGTAAGTAGTGGAACTCACTGAGCAAAGTAAGCAGTGTTTCTAGAGATAGAAATAATCCTATGTCAACCATGCTTTATGTGATCATCTTGTCTTATGAGTGCATCATTCATCATTTGAACATACTTGAGAGAGTAGTCTAAAAACCAAATCTAGGCTTGAGAGAGTCAGATTGAATCGCATGAGCAAGAGTTGAGGCTTAGGAATATGTTCTATTTGCTATTACACAGCGCATGCACCCTAAAACAAGGATATGGTGATATGCGGTCACCTTGTCTTATGTGTATTAGCTCGCATAAGAAGGAATAGAGACTTAGACATAAATCCTATCGACATTATCGCATATGCATCACATGCATCCTAGACAATTGTGTATAGCATGATCGCATAACTTGTGCTGGCTGGGGTTACTCTTGCGATCAAGCTTAGTGATGTGGTGAAGTCATCCCCGCCACCATTTTATCTATTTTTCCTTGCATCTTATCATGCGTTAACAGTTATCGTGTCTCTACAAACTCTCATAGTCTTAGTTCCATTACTTAATCTATTTAGTTAGGAGTAGGAGTAGCGCATAGTCCTTAAACTTCATTATTCTTTTATTCTTCGTGCAAACACATCATTTCACAACATTTAGCTACAAGTCCCTAAGTTCGATCTCAGATCACCCCGAGAAACTTGCGATCTCGTTATACTTGGCGAGAGAGCAAAAAAACTTATGGCAAGAATGCATGGTCATCGCATAGGTTCTTAGACATATATTGCATATCCCTTAGTCCAACGCATGACCAGCGACGCATGGAGAACGAATGCATAAATTTACTCTCGATTTTCCACGCATCAACGACCTCCACGAACCTCTGGATATACCTCGAACCCAATCGAGTCTAACTCAATGATGAACGAAATTAGAACACTACCACAAGTGTTACCTTGGTATTCTCGGTGTGAGAATCCAGAAGCTGTGGGCTCTGTATGATCTTAGATTAAGAAAGATAGTAGGTATACGATCGAGTAGATGATTGAGTAAGTGGGAGATGAAGACTGTCTATCGTATAGATGATGTATTCAATTGTTTAGAAAACGGAAGCCTATCCTATAGACTTTACTACTAGATCGTGTAGCAATGATCAATGAGTAACTATCATATTGTCAACTCGTAGCTTGATCGTGTATGCTCTCAACGGCTATCGCTTAGTAAAAACTCTTTTTACTTGATAGCCTTTTCCGTGAGATTTTTCCGATGAATCAACTACTAATTTTGGAAAAAAATTTTCCTTTTATCTCACGGTTACCATAAAACTTCCAATAACCTCCCACTCAAATCGGTTATTAGAGAAAAAGAATATGATAACCAACTTATCATATTATATTTATAACCTATAGTTTTAATATTTCATCATATGAAACATATAAACCATAGTTCTTTTTCTATTTTATGGTACTTAATATAAATCATATTTATATTAATTCCTCCAATTGATGTATCTAATACATCATATCAATTATATCATATATAATTGAATTTCCTCTTGTTAATTTGAACACTTCAAACTAACCCAAAATCTGATTCTCAACTTGAACCCATTGAACTACCAAGGGGACCTCATGGACCTGTAGCTTGAAGCTCTAATGGTACGTAAATAACTAACTAAACTCTTTAGTCATAAGATCCACTATCCGTTAACTGTTGGTCACTCCACGAAAGACCCACAACTGTACTCTTCGCACTACAGATATGCTTTTATGTCCATATAACCAATCAACAGTGTGATAACCCTTCACAAATCGCTCGTAAGTACAGTTGGACCAATTTATCGTTTTGCCCCTGTAGTTACATCTAACTCTTTAAGTACCATTAATTTCTCTAATGAACAATAAATCATAGTCCTACTCTGATTGAGTCCTCTCTTCCAAAAAGATGATGTAGCCACTATGTTCAAGACCCGGAATCAGCCCTTAAGGGAGCAATTTATCTACTTACCCCTACTTCGGGGAAGAAGTGAATTCCGTCTTGTGTAGCTGAGTTTTCAACTCCCTAATCAGACAAATCCCCAAAAAGATAGGCTTGTTAAGTTGGCAATTTGGCCATTCTTACCCATACTAATCAAAGGACCGCCCTCATAAGCAGGAGTTCCCAACTCATTCAGTATTAAGATCATGTCACCTATGGTCATTTTAGTGAAATGTAAGTCTCAATTATCAATGGTGTTATATAAAAAGACTAATCATCTCGTGGTCCGGTTTTATACAAACTCTTTATATAGGACACCCCCACTCGCATGTCTCCACATGAATGGTCAAGATCAGACCATTTGTAGCACTTTACAACACTTGTAAATATCTACAAAGTGGGTCGTATCCGTAGTGTCACTAGGATAAGGTATCCCTCTTTTATCCTTATACTACAGACCATTTAGGTGATTACTTAAGGCATGATCCACTTGTTTGTCTCACATACATGCTTAAATTACATGAAATAACCATGGATCTTAGTTTATTGGATATGAGTAATTGCAAATAAAATAACATTTATTTTATTAATAACAATATGTACAGAAAGATTACAAACTACGAGACCATCGAGAGAATTAGGACACAAATCCCAATAACTAGCACATGTGCAGGACAACCCCAGATTCTGAAGTAGTGCAAACTAGGTTTACACCCCCTCTATAACTCGAAAGGTGTTTCTTAAACACTTTTCGAGGGAACATTGTTCAAGATGTGAACTGCAGTCTCAACTGCATACCCCCAAAACAAGCTAGGCAATTGAGCATAGCTCATCATAGGACGAGCCATGTTTAATAAGATTCTATTTCTCCTTTCTGATACACCGTTCTGTTGAGGTGTACCATGTGTTGAAAGCTAAGATTGGATTTCATTTTTTATCATATAATCCTGGAATTTTAAATCCATGTACTCTCCACCTTAATTAGATCGAAGTGTTTTTATCATTTTTCCTAACAGGTTTTCAACTTCAGCTTTATATTCCTTAAACTTTTCAATGGTTTCAGACTTATATTCCATTAGATATAAGTAACCATACCTTGAATAATCATCTATAAAAGAGATGAAGTATTTGTACCCTCTTCGAGTTTTTACATTCATTGGACCACAGAGATCCGAATGTACGAGCTCTAAGGGTTCTTTACTCATAACCTTTTCCACTAAAAGGTGTTTTAGTCATATGTCCATCAAGTCAGGATTCACATGGAGGTAATGAATCATCTTCTAACTTGCTTAGAAGTCCATTTTTTACCAATCTCTCAATCCTATCGAGATTTATGACCTAATCTCAAATGCCAAAGATTGATATTATTGTTACTTGGAGAAATTCTTTGCCTTTTTGTTTGAGTGTTAGCAGTTTTAAACATTTCATGATTTTTGTTTGAGTGTTAGCAGTTTTAAACATTTCATGATTTAACAATGCTTTTGCTTCAATTGGTCTTAACACATATATTTGTTTATAATTTAGCTAAATAAATAAGTACACCATTTTTCATAATGAACGCTTCATTAATTGAAAAAGAAACTGAGTACATTTTTTCAATTAAACATGAAATAGATACTGGGTTCCTTTTGATTTTAGGAACAATATATAAGTTTTCAAAAAACAAATATCTATTTTCAAAAGACAACTTTGCAGCTTCCACTGCACGAGCTGAAATGGCATCTTCTTTTCCAACTTTGAGCGTATTTTCACCCTCATCGAGTTTCTGGAAGGAACTAATTCCCTGTAAAGAAGAACAAACATGATCAGTGGCTCCTGAATTAAGTATCCAAGTATTATGGTCATTTTCCACTAACAAGTTTCTAAAACTAATAAATCATATTTACCTTATTTTTCTTTCTTCTTCTTATCGAGGTACTTGAGACAATTGTGTTTTCAATGACCATTCACATTGCAATGAAAGCACTCCTTATTGGCCACTTTGTCTTTTCCCTTGCCTATCCCAGTAGTGGGAGCCTTCCCTTTCCCTCCTTTCTTCTTCTGGATCTTCTTAGAACCAGACGATGAGGGAACAGACTTAGTTCCAAAGAGGATGAACTCTTATGGAACTTTTTGGAATGGGCAACGTTTACTTATCCTTCTATCGGTCCCTTACTCTTCATAAGAGGTTGATAAATCTGTAACTCATTTAAGAGGGTAGTTATGATGTACTCTATTTTATTCATAACCGCATTACTGCGGAATTGGTGGAAACTCTTCGAAAAAGGTTCTAGAATAAAGAACACCTGACTTTGCTCGTCGATGATCGCGTCGTTCATCAACAGATCATTAGGTCAAGAGCATGTTCTCTCACTGATTGGTCTTCCTTCATTCGCACGTTATAAATGTACTTAAGGGCCTCATGCCAGATCCGAGAGGTTAGTTGTTCAAACATCTCCTATAGGGACTTTATGATCTGACATGTAGTGATCATGACTCATGCTTCTTGGTAAGAACGTCAGATAGACTTGCCAAGATATAGACTGGGCCTTGTCATTGGCCTTTGTCCAATGGTCATGAGCATCCCTCATTATTTGGGATGCATTTCGAGCAAGGATTGGAGGATACTCCTCCGTTAAGACGAACTGTGAATTATCTATAACTAGAATCGTATTCAAGTTAGATTTCCACGTCGCATAGTTTTCACTGGTTAATTTTTCGTACTTTAGTAAGGAAATAATTATAGAAGACATACTTAAAAGAATAACAAATAATTGACTGTATCAATTATGTTTTCCTTAGCCTATTACACAAAAAACAAGCATCCAATTAATTCAGCAAAAAAAAAAAAAATCAAAGAACCCTAATTAAACTATTTATTTAGTTTTTGCAACAATACTTCAGAGGTTTAGAGTAACGAACACCGAACGGTGATTACCTACCCCTCTCCTGAATTAAGACAATCTCAGCTAATTGCTAATAGTAGAATACTTATTCTTATAGTTCTTAGCTACCATTTTTTTCGGTAAATGATTCATTAACTAGCTTAATTCATCCCGTAAGTGTGACCCTACCATTTTTTTATCCCAAAGGTACGCTTCAACAAGCTACTATAAGGAAAGACAATTGTTGAAGATTAATCTAAGAAATTCTATCCATTACTAGAGTTTACGTTGTTCCAAATCCTATGATCAGACCCTTCGAAGGGATGGTCGTTCTAGGACAACATGTAGGCAGATCATAGAAATCTCACGGTGCAACCTAATGGAGGAGACTGTAGGATAATTTGATAAACGTCCTTCTCCCGTTTACTATGAACGCTTTTCCTATTCACCTTGGTATTGACTCATACAAACACGTTCCTAAGGGAGACCGCGCCTAGGGCGACACGAAGCTAAGAATGGATCTCATGATATGAACTCTTAAGGATATGAGAGCTACAAACTGATATATCATATATACCATTTTTGTCTCCCACTAAAATGCTCTACCGGTTTAGGTTTTATTACACTTAGTTAAATTCTGGCTAATAAATCTATCTAAGTTTATGCCTATTATAGGCTTATAATAAGGTCTTTACTCTGATGATCTAAGTGAATTAAACCATTTAATTAACCTGGTGATATTGCATGCTAACAGGACTAAATTTAATTCAACTCAAGTTTCGGGTCAGTTCCCAAGTAGGAGGTGTTCCGTGAACCTTCATCTTAAATACCCCCAGTCGAGACAGAACTGTAGGGATCAGGATCGAATCCCATCGCAGAGGAAACGTTATACTAGAACACCTTGCATCCCGTAAATTGATTTTCACATTAAACAGAATCCTTGTACTAGATAGAATAGATAAACACATGTAAATTACCATGCATTAGGGAAAAGATTCTAATGATTCTTACATTTATAAGTTCCCCAAGTGCCACGAACAATCCTCTCCAAGGTTTCAACGAACGGATCTTCAAACGGTCTTGATCACGAATAACTCCTTGAGCGATCTTGAATACTACCACGAGAGTTGCCTCGTTATTCTCTAGGATTCCAATAGAGGGATACGTGGTATCCAACTATTGGGAGAGGGAGAGGAGAATAAGATTTTGGAGAGTATAGATGATTTATGGCTTAGAGAAAATTCTGCACAATAACACTTATGAGCTGTGTATTGTCAGGGTTTCTCTACAATGAGAATTGTGTATTCAGTGTCTTCCTAAAGGGACACGTGGAGGTCTTTATATAGAGAAGGGCTAAGCCCTTTCTCAATATATTTTCCTTTTCTATAATAAATTAAATAACATTTATTTAATTAATTAGCCCATTTAATTAAATAAATTATTTAATTAACTAGTCTAATTAAATAAGGGGCCTTTTTAAATATGAAAAAATATTTAAAAATATTTACATTTTATAGCAAAAAGTTCCAAAAGTACAAAGCACTTTGGAACTTTTGCTATAAAATGTAAATGTTTTTGGGATTTTTCTATTTATAAGAATTTCTCATTAAATAACACTTATTTAATTTAAATTTGCACAATAAATAAATAACATTATGTAAGAGTTAAATAGCATGTAGCAGAAGTATCAAGGATCATAAGCATTCAAATTCACTAATTTTGGCAGAAACTAAAGCATGTTTTTCTAAAAAGAGGGTTTTAAGATCATACCTTTGAAAAACTCTCCAAGAACTTGATTGTACAACAGCAGTCTTCACTAAAGATCACCGTGAACCACCTCAAGTTCTTCCCCCACTATCCTCTTGGAGCTTTAGACAGAGTTGTGGGACTCAAGAACAGCTTGAATCGATGAAGAATAGTGAAGAACTCACAACAGCCCAATTGGAAGAACTCTTTCTTCTCATAGAGATTTTCTCTTAAAATTTTTGTATTAACTCATACCAAATCACTCCAAACTTCTTTATTTATTGCAGATGAACATGCAAAGAAGTGAATTGCATGGCTTGCAGCTCATGTTTGGAGTATTAATGATGGGAAGGAGATGGGCTTTGTGAGCATGATAAAGATGATAATGGAAAAACAACATTTTCAATTTTGTACCATGCAAACCAATTTTCAATTTCTTTTTAAAATAAAAATTTGATTCCAAAACTATTTTGATTAATAAAACTGAAAAAAGATTTTCTAAAATTAATTTCATAAATTAATTTAAAATATTAATTAATTAATATCAAATATTAAATTAATTTTTGCACAATAATCATCTTCATATATTTAAATCATATTTAAATATATATTCTCCTGTTCCATTTAATTTGAACGTTTCAAATTAACTTTTCAAGCTACTCTAAATCTTATCCATTTACGAGCTAGTAGGGGGATCTCGCGGACCTACAGATCATGGGTTCCAACAATTCGAGATTAATCGGCTAATCTCATTAGTCCGATCTAACCCTCATTCGTTAACTAATGGGACACTCCATTATAGCCCATAGTTGAACTCCCCTCACTATAGATATATTATGTCCACTTAATAACCATAATCAGTAAGTCGATCCTTCACAGGTTCTTCGTAATCATAGCTAGATCAAAAATACTATTTTACCCCTGTGAATACATCTTGTTCCTTAAGTTCCTACTGATCCTCTGATGAACAATTCTGATTCATAATCTTTATGAATCAAATCCTTTCTCTATCATGAGAAGGCGGGGCCCCGATTGTTCAAAACCTAGAATCAATACTTAAGAGAACAACCTATCTACTAACCCTAAATAGAGTAAGAGTGAATTCCATCTCGCAAGTCTATGTCCCCAGGCTATTCATCCGGTCTTATCCCCAAAATGGTAAGCTTATTGAGCAGTGCTATTGGACTACTCTCACCGTTTGCAGATCAAAGGATAATTCCGAACAAACAGGAGTTCATAGCTAGCTCAGGATTAAGATCGAGTTAACCTAGGGTACATAATAAATGAAATAGTCAGTTTTAACAATAAACGGTCATTATAAAGAAAAGTGACGTTTTGTGGTCTAGTCTATATGCAAACTCATTGCATAGGATGCCCCCACTCACATGTCTCAACATGAACGATTTTTGGATCACATCGTTTGTAGCACTTTACAACTTCTTGTAACAACTACAGAGTAGGCCACATCCAATAGTGTTACCAGGATGAGATGCCCAATTTCATCCATATACTTATTAGACCATTTAGGCTATATACTATCAATTTGATCCTGTTTATGTCATTACATAAAGTTACAATTTATTGGATTTCCATAATAAGATGCAAAATCAACAAGTCATTATTATTGATAAATAGAATGTTTAACACGAACTACGAGTTCTGTGACATTCTTAACACATTAAACCTAATTATATATATATATATATATATATTTAATTATCATATACATCCCATGTATATGTGCAAAAAATCTCTATTAATTAATTCTTTGTGAATCAAATTTATTTTCATTAATTCGAATCTTATTCAAATATTACTCTCTAATTTAATTATAGATCATATTCATAATTAATTATATATTAATCATATTAATATATAGTTTCCTCAAATTAATTTGAACAATTCAAATTATCCTTTTTCAGTATCCTTTAGTGAGTTAACGAGGGGACCTGGTAAACCAGTAGATAAGAAGCTCTAACGATATGAGATTAATTGCTTAAACTCATTAACCAAGTTAATCAATATTTGTTAACTATGGGTACACTCCACTAAAGACTCACAGCTACACTCTTTTCACTACAGATATATTTCTGTGTCCATAGATATAGACCAATACTAGCAAGTTAGTCCTTCACAAGTGCTCGCAACTCCAACTAGGTCAAATTACTGTTTTACCCTTGGGTTACCTTTGGTTTCTTAAGTACTAGTGCTCTTCTAATGAACAACCTGTTTATGGTCCAACCAATAAACATAAACCCCTCTAAATGAGATGGTAGAGCCCTTTGTATAAGTCTCGAAGACACCACTTAAGGAAAAACTCATCTACTTATCCTTGAGGAGGGAAGGAGTGAATTCTATTTTATATTATTATGTTCCAAACTTCCCACTCGGTCTTGTCCCCGAAATGGTAGGCTTATTGGGTCGATGATCTGGCCACCCTCACTCATACAATTCAAAGGACAATCTCTCGTGAACAAGAGTTCATAACATACTTAAAATTAAGACTAAGTTGTCTAGGTCATCCTATTGAAATAGAAACTTAACTAGTTATCGGTGTTACATCTAGTGGTTACTATTTCATAGTCCAGTCTTATGCAAACTCATTGCATAGGATACCCCCCACTCGCATGTGACCTACACGAACGAGTTGAATCAATATGTTTTTATTAAATACAAAGTGGGTTGTATCCGTAATATTACCAGGATAAGGTACCCAACCTTGTCCCTATACTATAGACCTTTTAGGTTATATCTTCAACATCGATCCCGGTCTGTCTCCACATATAGTTCAAGACTCATAAGACAGTCTTGGATGTTAATTTATTGAATTTAGGGTTATTAAGGCAAAATAAACAATAATACAAGCAATAAAAATTTTTGAATTAAAATCCATACCTCTTTATTGATAACGGTCAATTAATAACATTTATTATCTACAAGTTTTAGGGCATAAAACCTAACAAGAACTTCACCAATAGAGTTTCTTTATAACCTAAAGTCTTGTTTGTCCTACTTAGACATATTTTAAATCTATTAAAAAAATAGAATTTAATTCTATTCTTATTAGAATTAATTTGATCTAAGGTCTAAATTAATTTTAAACATTTTAAAATTAATTTCAATTTCCTAAGATCTTAAGTTTGCATGCAACTCTTTATTATAGGTTGACGGTTACTAAATATTAATTTTATAACTATTACAAAATTAATTATTAGCCCTATAATCATACTTTCTAGGGTTTAATTTATTAACAATCAAATTCTAATTAATTATAGAACCATATTACATGCATTACATGACTTTAATATAACAATTATATTATACTATGGATGTGTCATATTCAATGCAAATTGACTTTCAAATTTATTAATATAACACGTATATCAATTAGTTCATGAAAATCAAACAAGAATACACAAGACATTAATAAATATAACTCTTTATATTTACATAAGTAATGTTATGCATCATGCTTTTCCAAGTTCATGTATTTAACATAACAAAATACATTAAATAACTCATGAAATCATATATCATACATTAATAACATACATTATAACTCTATAATATATTAAAATGCATGAACATACTTAACCTATGATGGGATTTATCTAAATGACATCCATAAAGTATTTAAACAGAAAATGAACTGATAATTTGACCCTTGGAATAAAATAAAGCAATAAATTACATTAATTTTGTAAAATTTATTCTAAAACAACTTCCGCTGCTCCAAAAATAGACCATACCAAACTGAACCGATTCGAACCAAACCAAAAAACCGCGAACCAAGCCAACCCAGCACAAAATCGAACCCAACCAACTTGAACCACTCGAACCGAACAAGACGATCCTAGACCACAGTCGAACCGGACGCGTTTCGTTAACTCTCACGAAATCGCGTCAACGTTGCGATGCTAAGGAGCAACTTTTCAACGCTATGATGTATAGAGACAGATTTGGGCAGATTTGCGACTGTTCTTCCGATTTGGCCAAAATTGATCTCAATCTTCATCGTTAACACCCTAATTCTAGACACATACTTACATAAGGCTCGATATATGATAAAACGTCAAAAAACGCAGGGCTCTTTACAAACTAATCAAATCAAATCATTTAAATTTAAGGCCAAATAATATCGTAAACATTCATTCACAAACCACATTCCAGAATGTAATTCAACCTACCAAACCAGTGCAGATTTTGAAAATTATAAATTAATTATACGAGTTGCTCTTATACCAATTGCAGGGATAAAAACCCTAACGAAGTAGAAAAAACCAAGACCCAACTCGTAATTATTTTAGATTTTAAAATACCAATACACTGAAGAAAAAAAAAGACATAATATCATAGAGACCTAAAAACTTAACCTACTATAAAATTTTTAGGTTAAACATACTTTAAAAAATTAGGAATTTAATCCTACAGAGAAAAGAAAGTCATTTACTTTCATTGATGACTCGAATGGAAAAACGCCAATTCTCCTTTGGAATGAATTTCTCAAACATCACAACTTGGAAACATTCATATTCTCTGAGTAATTATGGTATTAGTTTGTGGGAACCAATCTTAAGAAGAAAAAAGAAAATCATCAGAATTTTGTGATTTCTCAAAGAGAAGTCTAGAGAGAATTTCACACAGAACCTTTCTGTTTTCTAAAAAATTTTATGTTTTGATACTTTTTGCAAGTTTTAACAACCAATGGAGAGAGAGGAAAACGTGGGAGCTATCCCAAGTTTTCTGATAACACCCCGATGTGGGAGTTAATTATTTGATTTAATAAAATCAAATCATTAATTTATTAATTAACTTAAAATAATTATTAATTAATTCTAACTTAATTTAAAAAAATCAGTTAAATCATATTTAAATTATCATCTGTCACATAACATATGGTTTTAATTCAGTTAATTTAATCAAATCATATCAATTATATAAAATTAAATAATTAATTAATTACCAATGTAAATATCTAATTCAATTTACCCTACATTTGAATCATATTCAATTGTATTTCTCTCATAATCAATTAATATTTAAACTCTTTCAAATATTTAATTATCTTATAAATTAATTTTGAAACATATCCAAAATTAAATTTATATTATGTATTTTAATTAAAATCTAAATTTTATATTAAATGTACCATTATACATTATACTATTTCCCTAAGTGAATTTGAACATTTCAAACTCTCTTTAGGACATAATTACCTTATACCTTTACGAGCTAGGAAGGGACGTCACGGATCTAAAGATCAAAAGCTCCAACGATATGAGATTAATTGGCTAAATTCATTAACCACATTAACCAATATTCATTAACTGTGGGTACACTTCACTAAAAATCCACAGCTGCACTCTTCTCACTGTAGATATATTTCTATGTCCATGGATATAGACCAATAACAGCAAGTTAGTCTATCACGAGTGTTCGTAACATCAGCTAGGTCAAATTATCATTTTACCACTGGGTTACTTCTTTATCTTTAAGTACTAGTGCTTCTCTAATGAACAACCTGTTTATGGTCCAACTATTAAATAGAAACCCCTCTCGAGCCAGTGAGAGGGTAGGGCCTTTTGTTCAAGTCTCGGAGACACCACTTAACGAACACTCATTTACTTACCCTATAGTCGAGAATGAGTGAAATTTATCTTGTATTATTATGTTCTCAGCTCCCATTTCGGTCTTGTCACCAAATAGTAGGCATATTGAGACGGCAAACTGGCCACTCTCATCCATACAAATTAAAGGACAATCCCTCATGAACAAAAGTTCGTAATATACTCAGGATTAAGACAAGTTGCCTTGGTCATCCTATTGAAATAGAAACGTAACTAGTCAATGGAGTTATATTTAGTGATTACTATTTTGTGGTCCGATCTTATGAAAACTCATTGCATAAGATACCTCCACTCATATTTCACCTAAAGGAACGTGTTGGATCATTGCATTTGTATCTAATACAAAGTGGGTCATATTCATAGTGTCACAAGGATAAAGTACCCAGCCTTATCCAAGGATAAGGTACCCAGCCTTATCCCTATACTATAGATTCTTTAGGTTGTATCTTGAACATTGATTCTCATATGTCTCCACATACAGTTCAAGACTCATAAGATAGCCTAGAATGTTAGTTTATTGGATTTAGGGTTGACAAAATAAAAACAATACAAATAATAACACTTATTGAAATAACATCGATAACTCTTTATTGATGATAGTCACTTATTTACATTTTCTATCTACGAGTTTTAGGGCATAAAATCCAACAATATGGTTTACAGATGTGCCATTCCTAGTTCAAATTATTTATAGATACAAACTTTTCGTCTATGAATTTAAGGTTGAAAACTTAGAAGGATTATTTTGAAAGCAACTTCAAATTTAAAGGTTAAAATGACATCTTTAAAATGTTTTGTTTGACGTCAGAATTTGTAATTTCAAATTTCTATATTTGTTTGGAGACAAACTAATTTTAAAATACTTAAATTAAATTTTATTGGTTGAGTATTTATGAAAAAAGGAAAAAAAGTGCAAGTTTTTACTATTTTGTCCCTACAATTTGGGAAGATGAAAAATTCAAGATATTTTTAAAACAAAATAGATCTTTTTATTAAAAAAAATATATTAATTTTAGATTTTAAAAGTTTGGAAATGATTTCAAAGGATTAAGCTTAAGAATAACGTGATTTTTAAAAGTAACGAAACAATGGAGTACATAGGAATGAAATTTCAAAAGTAGGGTTGAAAGAAAAAGTAATGACAAAAATAGGGTAGAGTTGTGTGAGGGGAAAATCCTGTACCTGATACACGATTATAGTTTTATCCAAACAGTACATCGTGGACGCTAGATGGTTTCCATGTCAACCATGTGAACTGGTTAAAGGTCCAAACTCATGGACCCTGTCCACGATTTTAGTTTTTTTTTTTCTCGATTTTGATTGTTTTTTTTTAATTTTTAAGTAACAATTTTCTTCCTTACTTTTTTTTTGTTCTTGATCTTTTATATCGTACTCATTTACTAGATTTAGCATCTCATGATAAAATGTAATTTCATTAGTTCTTTAATTTCAAGATAGAAGTTCACATGAAGCTAAAAGTTTGAATTATAAGTCACTCAATTTTCCACATGGTGGCCATCTTTGTGTATCTCTAGATTAGCTTCACCTTCTTGCTATTTCCGTTTGCAACGAATACGTCTTCGATCAGTGTCAGCAACATTGAGTCGTCTTATCTGTTGATTAATACTTTTTACATTTACCAAGGTTTGGTCACACATTGAACCCAACTCTAGTAAATTATGTTTACTGAATACTATTGTACATCTTGGACAAAATTATTCTGTATGATGAAAAAAATTAATACTAATGTTCATATCATACATTTAAGAAACTTAAGACAATAAAACTCTTACCATGCAGTAATAGCAAGCACTGTCAGGTGTGATGAAAAAATAATACTAAATAATCTTGAGCGTTTCAAATCATCTGGTGGAATGCCCAGAAGATTGTTAGAAATAGTTTTCCAATCATATCGCAATGTCATAGGTTCTCCGTCCGCTTATAATCCAAACTGAATTGCAATATCCTGCAATGTAATTATGCATTCACCATAAGGCATGTGAAATGTGTGGGTTTTTGGTCTCCAACGCTCTACTAAAGCAGTGGTGAGGTGCCAATCTAGTTGGATAATGTGAAACCCGGATTTCCATTTTTCCTACTTAAGTAGGTGATTAAGGGATTAACTAGGTGAAAGTTAAATCCTATGTTGAAGTGAAGGAAATTTCTAAGTATTGAATAGATTTTCGTTAAGTAGCTTTGAGTTAAGCTTAAATTGATGAAAATTAACTAAGTGTTGGACTAGGCATTCCTATGCATTGGCCATAAGATCTTGGAAAGATTACTTGGGCAAAGATAGAATTTTGAAGTAGGAGTAACGCATGCCTTGGAGGTTAGACCAATGCATTGGACTCATTGGGTGCGTTGGTGAATGAAGGAGGTTGAAGGGATGCGTTGGAAGGGTTGTTGGTGATGGCATGCGGTTGAAGAAAGGCAGTCAAAGGTGCACGGGGTAGGCGAGGACAAGGGCAAGGCATGCGGCATGCATCGATGCACCCAACCCATGCGTCGAGCATTGCCAAGCCTGCCGAGCACCCATGCGTGTGCCAAACGCCCATGCATCGAGCATTGCCGAGCCTACCAAGCGCCCATGCGTGTGCCAAGAGCCCATGCATCGAGCACTGGTGAGCCTGCCGAGCAGCCATGCCATTGTGTTGAGCGCTCTACCGAGCGGCCATGCATTGAACACCCCTGCCATTCAGCCAAATGCATAGCCCATACGGCCGAGCGAGCGAGCGATGGCCAGCCTATGTCGCATGCCCATGCGTCGGGAGGCCAGCCTATGCAGTACACCCATGCGTCGAACGACCAGCCTATGCAGCACGCCATGCATCAGTGGCCAGCACCATGCGCCCATGCCAAGCAAGCCGTGCGATGCTACCTAGAGAACCATGCGTCGAGGATGGGTGGTCACCTTATGCACTGGTGAGGATGGTCTAAGTTGGATTGCGATGGTAGTGAGTTGGCTTGCTATGCATTGATTATAGGCTCTACATCGATTATGGACTATGCGTTGAACATCCAAGAGTTTGACGCATATAAAGGATGAAATCATATAGAAAACGTCATCAAACATGTGTCTTCTTGGGAGGAAACCTTAGGACTTAAGGATTTGAGGTGGAGGCTTGAGGAGACATGCAAATTTGGTCTCATGCATTGGCATTATAGAAGAAAGACATCCAGCACTTGCATGGATCCAACCTTGCGTTGATAGACACCTCAAGCAAGAGGTGGAAGGGGCTGTAGGTTGGCATATCTTTAAGAGTAACACATGAAGAATGAGGTGTCGACCTTGGAGAAGGTTTGGATGCCTATAAATAGGGCCAAAAGTCTTCATTTTTAGAACACAACTCAAAATACATTTAAAAAGAATGGGAAAGTTGAGTAAACATTGCGTTGAGAGCAAAATCCATGCGTTGATCATAGAGATTCAAAGAGGACGTATTGGATGGTGAAGTCTTGAAAACAGCATCAACTTGGGACGAGGAGTTCACCCAGAATACTCGTGCGTTTAATGTGATTCCAAAGCCATCTGAAAGATAAAAGAGTCTAGTTTTCATGATGGGGCTTCAGAAAAGAAGCTCCAAGGAATCGGGCTGGAGAATAACGAAAAGACAGAGGGGTCGAGCTGTCGGGTAAGTGAGGCCAGTCTTGATATTTTGATGATTCCGGCTAAACCACTAGAAGTTCTGAGCTAAGATTTTATGGTAAGCTTCCTGGGACATTTTAGAGCATATTTGTAGAAGGAAGTAACTCAAGATAAAGCCTAGAACTATGAGTAGTTTGAGCTTTAATTTAAATCTGGAATTTAAGGTTCAGAGGAGGAGCCCGAGAAGACCAAGGAACTTCTAGAGAGAAAAGTTCCTAAACGACCAAGGTGAGTGGTACTTTCTTTTAAGTCTTAAAGCATATCTTTTTTTAGTCAATTGTATATGCTTAGGTTGTGAATGTGTATCTAGCTTGAGAATGAGATTATGTGATCGGGATGGTCAGGGGGTCAATAGACCTAGTGCCTGAGCCCGTAAGCGAAACCTCACAGGATGGTCAGGGGACCAAGGGGTCTAGTTCCTGAGCCTGTGGGAAGATCCTCGTATGGGATGGTCAGAGGGCCGACGAGCCTAGCTTCTAAGCCCATGAGCGGGGAGCTATATGCATATAGGAGACAGAGGGAACGCGTAGAGTAAGCATTGTAACTAGTAATAGTTATCTATCTATCGTGTGTGTAGGTAGACAGCATACTCATTCTAAGTGGTTATCGATTTAGCTATCTACCGTGCGCGTAGATAGAAGTTTGAGAACAGACTCACTCGAGGAAGAGGTTTGAATGTACCCTCGTATTCGTGATATGCTTGTTATTTATGAGTTGAAATAGATTCTATAAGTTGTCTACTACTCACTGAGCTTTGTAAAAGCTCATTCCGTTATTTCATATTTTTCTTCCCAGGTAGCGAAAGGTGAGGAGTTCCAGAGTGCTGCTAAGGTCAAGGTCTGCCACAAGCCACAGTTACACTTTCGAGGTTTTACAGTTATTGTTGTAAACTTTATAGTTAAGTCTTGGAGTTGTATAAACATTACATTATTGTAAAATAAAGATGGGCCTACTTAATCCGCTGTAGTTTACCTCCTTGACTTAATCAGTTGGTTGTTGAATTTGTTCATTGGTATAAGAGTTATTTTCGCAAGAGTTATTAGGTAGTAAGTGTCAACCAAAGGGTTGATAACTGCTGCAATCATACCCTTTCTCAGGCTAAAAAGGTGGTCTGGGGCGGGGTGTGACAGATAAATCCAATCCATGTAACCCCAAGAAAACCAACTTGTTGTATGTAAGGCATAATATGTGGATCAAATGGGATAGTACGTTGATGCCTCCCTTATCCAAAAAACCCAAAACGACAGTTGAAGAACCATCCCATATCGATTGTGAACGATTGGTATTTTGTTGATATAGTTTCACAAGATTAGAAGAACTAGGATCCATGATGCAAAAACATTGAAAGAGTATAAACACATATTGATAAAGTCAATTCCATAACAAAGTTCATTACATAAAAAAATCTATTACATAACAAATTCAATTACATAAGAAATTCAATTACAAAGAAAATTTAATTACATAACAAAATCCAATTACATAACAAAGTTATCAATGATCCGAAGGTGGACAAGTACGCTTGTTATGTCCTTTTCCCTTGCAAATTGTATATCGAACTTTTTGGCTAGTCTCTCTCCAATCCATTTCATTATGAATTCACGTACTTTTTGGGCGACCCTGTTCCCTTAGTAAATCTGCATTTGGATGAACTTCTGTAAATTCTAGCCAATAATCTGGGTGTTGTATTGGATGAAAGCGACCTTCATAGCATCACTTGAAATGGGACAATTTGTAGCATTCATCAATAAAAGGTAGGCATGTCAAACGCATTTACTTATAAATTGCAATTATATGATAACATGGAATCTTAAATGACTGTCATTTATTGAAGGAACTCTAAAACTAGAGAACCAATGAATGGAAGCGGATCGTTCCAAATTCCATTGTGAAAGAACATATATATTTACAATCAAACAGAAACAGTTATGCATCAAAGCATAAATTACAATATGTTTCAAAGTAAATACAAGGGATTGAGTGACAATAACTTTGAAGAACCCTTTCTTCATGTAATTCCCTCGATCGATCATCAACGAGTCCAACAGCACGTATGCCACGAGCAACTAAAGATCCTCGATCACCAGCGAGTATAACTCGATCCTCGATCCTCGAACAGGGCTGGACACCACCACTCGATACCTTGGTATTATCGGTGTGATAATCTAGGAGTTGTGGGCTCTATATGGATTTGGATAGAGGAATAGAAACGATCGAGTAAACGATCGAGTATTGAACAAAAGAAGAAAGTCTATCGTATAGACTTGATACTCGATCGTGTAGTAAATGACACTATCATATAGTGAAACTCGATCTCTATCGTTTACTCTCTCGACAAGTAATTTGATCACTTGTTACGTGAGCGTGGAATGAATAATGAAAAACTATTTTTCATCTTTATCCCATTTAGCCATCAACCGTCTAAAACCACCTACTAAGGTGGTTATTGGAGAAAAAGAAAATCAATTATCTCATAATTAATAATTTATAAATAAATACAATAACTAACTTATCATATTATATTTATAACATATAGTTTTAATATTGCATCATATGCAATATATAAACCATAGTTCTTTTTCTCTTTTGTGGCATTTAATATAAATCATATTTATATTAATTCCTCCAATCAAATAATGTATCAAATACATCAAATCAATTATACAATATATAATTGAATTAATTGAATTATATCATATATAATCAAATTCCCTCTTGTTAATTTGAACATTTCAAACTAACCCAAAAATTGATTCTCAACTTGACTCCATTGAGTTACCAAGGAGACCTTATGGATCTGTAGCTTGAAACTCCAACGGTACGTGAATAACTGACTAAACTCTTTAATCACAATATTCATCATCCGTTAACTGTCTGACACTCCACTAAAGACCGATAGCTACACTCTTTGCACTACATATATATTTATGTATCCATTGGATATAACTAATCAATAGTATGATGACCCTTCACAAATCGCTCGTAAGTACAGCTGGGTCAATTTACTGTTTTGCCCCTATAGTTACATCTGAAGAAAATCAAACACGAGGATTTTCATGAGCAGGGGAATGATTTTTCCAAATTTCAATCGTATATGAACATTACAATTACAATCACGAATGGAAACATACGGTTATGTGAAATACAGAAATTACAGCATGCTATACAAAAGATCAAGGACAAGAATCAACACACTTTTGTAGACTCATCTTCGAGTTCATTGATCACAAACGTTCGATCACAGCAACACACGAATGCTCGTCCAACATGACCGTTACACTGCATGAACACCACGCACTCGAACTAAGCAATCGCCAAGGTCAGGAACACCCCGAATACCACGAACGGCCTCCACAGAACCTCAATAGTATCGAGTTAAGTATGACACCATCAAGAAGGTTACCTTGGTATTCTCGGTGTGAGAATCTAGAGGGTAGGCTCTGTGTGGACTTGGTTTGAGGTAAAAAACGGGAGGAACCACAATCGTGTAAACGATTGAGCAAGTGGGAGATGGAATAACCTATCGTATAGGTCGATGCCCAATCGTTTAGGAAGAGCTATGCGATCGTCTAGTAAAAGTTATGCGATCGTTTAGCTCATCGCTTAGTTGAATGTCTATTGCCTAAAAACACTCCACAATCGTTTAGCTAACTCCAAGCTGTCGCTTAGTAAATCTAATTTACTTGACAACTTCTCCGTGAGATATTTTCGAGATTGGAAATCTCAAAACAACATTTTTGCAAATCTTACTAAAATTAGGAAAACATTTTTCCTTTTATCTCACGGTTACCATGAAACCACCAATAACCCCCCACTCAATTGGTTATTAGAGAAAAAGAGATAATTATCCAATAATTAATATTATTATAAATATAAATGACAATTAACTTATCATAATATATTTATAACCTATAGTTTTAATATTTCATTATAAACTATAGCTCTTTTTCTATTTCATGGCACTTAATGTAAATCTCATTCACATTAATCCTCCACTTGATGTATCTCATATACCATATCGATCATATCATATATAATCAAATTACCTCTTGTCAATTTGAACATTTCAAATCAACACCAAGAATTGATCCTCAACTTGAATCCATTGAGCTACCAAGGGGACCTTATGGACCTGTAGCTCGAAGCTCCAACGGTACGTAAATAACTGACTAAACTCTTTAGTCACGGGATCCACCATCCGTTAACTGCTAGGCATTTCATTAAAGACTGATAGCTGAACTCTCCTTACCACAGATATATTATGTGTCTATCTTAACCAATCAATAGTGTGACAACCCTTCATAGATTAAAATCTATAATCAAGAGTTGCATGCAAACATAGGTCCAAATTAATTTAAATGGTTTAAAATTAATTCACCTAGATCTATGTTGGAAGTATTTCTAATGAGATTAGAAATAAGTTAATCTTTTAATTTTTTTTAATAGGATTAAAATGAATTTCATTAAAAGATTAAATTTATGAAATAATTTCCCATAAGGGACCTTTATCTAAGGAACATTTTGTCTAGGTGAGGGTATTTAAGCTAACGAAAATGGAACATCTCCAGCTGAAAATCGACTTGGAAAGTGGGTAAATATTTTATAAGCATGCAATAGATGATTGATTTTATTAAAGAGTTTAATAAATCAAATCAAGTATTTTTTAAACAACCAATATAAATGTTGTACTGAGCTTATTAAGAATAACTTAGATAGATTCATTAGCCGGAGTTTAACTTGTTGATGTTGATGCCCTAAATCTCGTAGGGTCGTATAGTTTGTAATTGTATTGTACAAACATCTTATTTATCTAATAAAATATGTGAAGCTTTATTTGACAATTAGTTGCATTAAACTCACAAACCAATAAACTAACATCCAAGGCTATCTTGTAGCTTAATCATGTATGTAGAGACATACGAGTGGATCATGTTTAAATGATAACCTAAATGACCTATAGTAGATGGATAAGGCTGGATACCTTATCTTGGTGACACTACAAGTACAACCCACTTTGTAGATGTAATAATTGTTGTAAAGTGCTACAAATGATTTGATCCTGATCATTCATGTGAAGACATGTGAGCAAGGGTATTCTATACAAACGAGTTTGTATAAGATTGGAACACGAAATGTTTAGTCTTATTACATAATGTCGTTCATAATAGAGACTTACATTTCACCAGGATGAGCATATATAACATGATCTAAATCCTGAGTGAGTTGTGAACTCCTATCTTTGAAGACGATCTTTTGATTTGCATGGATGAGAGTGGCCAGATCACCGACTCAACAAGCCTACCATTTTGGGGATTTGTTTGATTGGGGAGCTAAGAACACAGCTACACAAGAAGGAATTCACTCCTTCCCCAATATCGGGGTAAGTAGATAATTTATTCTCTTAAGGGCTGATTTCGGGGTTTGAACAATGTGGCGTCACACCCTCTCCTAGCCCGAGAGGGGTTTAGTCATAGTTGGATTATGATTTATTGTTCATTAGAAGAATCAGTGGTAATTAGATGTAACTACAAGGGCAAAACTGTATCTTCGGCCCAGCTATACTTACGAGCAATTTGTAAAGGATCATTGTACTGTTGACTGGGTTATATCTAATGGACAAAGAAATATATCTTTAGTGTGAAGAGTGCAGTTGTTAGTCTTTAGTAGAGTGCCCGATAGTTAACAGATGGTGAATAATTGAAGTTTAATCAATTATTCACGTACCGTTGGAGCTTCAAACTACAGGTCCATGAGGTCTCCTTTATAGCTCAATGTGAATTATTGAGAATCAATTTTTGGACTAATTTGAATTGTTCAAATTAATTGAGGGAATTAATAATATGTGATCTAATTAATTTAATTGAATTATATATGATACAATTATTATAATGTATTTGATACATTATAATATAAAGTTTATTTGAGAAAAATTAAATATTTAAATATAATTCAAATATTAATTATGTGAATTGGATTCATATAATTAAATTTAATGCAAATGAGATTTATATTAAATATCGTTATTGAGAGAATTAACCATAGGTTATATTATATTAGATATAATATTAAACTATAGGTTATATGTCATATTTGATATAACATATAGTTTAATATATATTATATGATAAAATGGTTATCATATAAATATTTATTAAAGTTTTATTAAAATTATTTTATTTATTATTATTAATTTTTAAAATAATTTTAGGGAGGGAGTGGTAACTCCCTCCCCCTCTTTTCTCTTTACAACATTAGAGTGGGAAGTAGTTCATTTTTTTTCATCTTATTCTTCCTAAAGAAAATTATATAAGGGTTCTGTAAGTTTTGACTTGCTTCCCAATCCTAAAAATCCCTCTTTTCCAAAATAGTCAGAGCCCACACCTTCTGGATTCTCACCCAGAGATTATAGAGGTTTCCATCTTGGTGGTATTCCATCGGTTCAAGGGATTTTACTTGAAGAACGGTTCTTTAAAGATAAGGGGCTCTAAATCAATTTTTTCTTCTGTAATTTTTTTTAAGCATGCTGTAATTATCTCTTAAATATATAATTTGTATGTTTTATTTGCTGTAAAATTTAATTCTATAAATTTTGGGTTTGGATCTAATCCCGTCTTCCGCTCAAGCACCTTCAATGGTTCCTTCAATTAGTATCAGAGCAAGGTTTTGGCCCAATTTTTTCCAAATTTTTGGAATTAGTTTTATAGTTTCTTATAGGATTTAGCATTTTATATAATTCATGTGATGATTGTTGACGAATGTGGTTTCGCATTTATGGATGTTTTTCGGGTTTGACACTTTGTTTATTGCTTTGAGTTTATAAATTTTTTTTGTAAGGGTCCATGTTTTGGGGCAAACTTTTTCTATCGATTCTGTATATTTAAAGTTTTGAGTCGCTCGTGTTATTCTCAGTTTCTTTCTGGAGAAAACAAAGTCCAATTTTGAAGAAGAAGAAAAATCGTTTGATTGGTGCTAGGTGATGCTTGCTATGCGATAGCACTAGGCATGCGTTACTATGTAATAACACTGGGAGTGAGTTGCTATGTGCTAGCACTATGCGATAGTTGCTATATGATAACACTATGTGATCATTTCTATGCGATAGCACTATGGGATCGTTGCTATGCGATTTGTTGTTGTGCGATAACACTATGTGATCATTGATAGACGTGGCATTGGATAATTGTTGCTATTCTTTAGCTATGGGAAAACATTGCTAGGCAGTTGGGTTGAATGGTTCAAGACCTGGTTCACTTGTTTTGAACCAGCTGACTATTAATTTTGTAATAGTTAGTTTTATTTTGTTTTAGGTGTCCAATCCCGGTCCACTAATTGTCTTTAAATTATGCATGTGATGTATGATTTAAATTTTATTATTATATACTATAATGTATAAAATCCCACCATGGGTTCTACATTTAATTTCATGCACCATTTATATATAATTGTTATAATATATGTTTAGCTGCATGGATTTAATTTTATAGCATGCTCATGCATCATATAGTATAAATGTTGTAATATATGCATGCATGCATTAATAACGTATACACGCATCATTTATATTATAAGAGTTATAATATATAGTATGAATGTATGTTTGAAGTATGTCATTAATAATTTCATTACTTTAGTATATAATTGTTATGTATGTTAGTAATGAAATGAAATTGCATGAAACATGTCACCACTTTAAGGTAATTTATAATTGTTATGATATTACCTAAGTATGCTTAACTTGCAATGTATGGTTTTAATTTATTTCATTTGCTTATAATTATTATAAAAAATTGAATTAGAAATTAAAATCGATAAATCAGAATTGCATGCAAACATTAGGTTAAATTCATTTTTTAAAATAGTTTTAAAATTTGAATCATATAGACCTAAGATTACATTTTCTAATGAGATTAGAAATTTAGTTTAATTTTTTAATTAGTTTAATAGGATTAAATTGATTCTTTGTTAAGATTAAATTTGTAACAAATGTATTTATAGGGAACCTTTTGTCTAAGACTAGTTCTCTCTAGGCTGGGGTATTTAAGTTGATGGAAACGTAATACCCCTGCCTGGGAACTTACCTGGAAAACTGATTTAGATAGATCTGTTACAAGCATGCAATTATTGGTTAACGTTTGTTAAAATGTTTAACGAACCTTCATAAAAAATTGTTAAACTATCCAAATCAAATGTGGTTTTTGGGAAAATTAAACAATCACTTAGTTAAAATCAGTAGTCGGGATTTTTTAAGTTAATTAACCCTAGGTAAAACGCTCAGTGGGAGGAAAATGGGATATATGGTACTTCATGTTATCCTCTTCACGTTTCTCCCTAAAAGTTAACACCGTGAGATCTATACTCGGCCTCGGGGCACCTTAAGTGTCCTGTACAGATGGTGTTTGTATAGATCGATATCAAGGTGAATGGAGAAATTGTTTATAGTAAGTGGGAGCAGAACGTGTGACAACACATCTCTCGGTCTCTCTCAAGATTTTGAAAGTAAAGTCTCATGCACGGCCTCGTGGTACCTTGAGTGCCCTCCTACGGATGACATTTTTACATGATGCTTTATTCAAACTTCAGAAATGGATAAGGGCTACTTTAGTTTTTGCCCCCAATCGATTTTTCCCTATGGTTGGCTCATTGGGGTGAAACTCTAGAATCTAAAATGAGGAGTTACATTTACAAGAAATGTTAAGCGAGTTTAACAATTTCTGGACCAAATGATAGTGGCTAATAGTTACAGTAACAAGGAGTTATTCTGTTTATTGGTTGAGATTGTCCCATTTCATTGAAGGGACACATGATCATCCAATGGTGTTTTTTTTCCTGTCTCACTGAAGCATTATTGCAAAATAGATGTCACTTAGGGTACACTAGATTATTTTGTTAAAATTGATTAGTTTTCTTAAGTGGTTTAATGAAAATATACTAATATAAATAATTTGTATGGTTTCAGCAAATTAATTCATAATGATTTCCACAACTCTTAGTTTACTTACCGCCGACAAACTAACGGGCGATAATTACATAACTTGGAAAAACACTATTAACACTATCTTAACCATCGATGACCTCCGGTTTGTCCTTATGGAATAACTGAAGGAACTCTTATTCTAGAGTACCTACAAGCGGAAACGGATTTTTCCAATTCATTGTCACAGAATTTCCACATATACAGTCAAACATACAGATATGCATTCATAATGCTAAATTACTGGCATGCTTAAAGGAACAATAAACTAGAGACTGAGAGATTATACTAGTTGAAGACACAGCAAATCTTGCTTTCGCTAGAATGGTAAGCTATCATTCAGCAAATCCCAATCATCTACCTCGAACAGTCTCCACACGAACAGAAGGAAACGGGGATGACTCCACCACACAGAGCCCTTAGTATTCTCAGAGTGAGAATCCAAAGGGTAGCTTTGTTCGAATATGGTAGAGGGGAGGAGGAAGGAAGATCGTATACAATGATCAAGCAAGTGGGAGAAAGGCTCGCCTATCGTATAGACAAAATGCTTGATCGTTTAGGTGAAGTATATGAAGTGTAGGAAAAGATAAGTAATCGTCTAAACGATCGTGTAGGAAAAGCTAAGCGATCATCTATACTATTGTCTAGTAAATATCGGGCACTAAACAATCGCTTGGAAAAAGGTAAACGATCGTTTAGTAAATAGCGCGAGCGGGTGTAAGCATTAAGCGATCGCTCAGTACTACCATATAGGTAAGCGATCATTCAGCACTATCATATAGGCACTGATTTTAATAAGCGATGACACGCTTCAACTCTATGTTCGCGCATCCAATGCTTAACACACCGTGAGCTATTTAAGCGTCTCAAAATGATTCTTCATCTTACTCATCCGTTATGAAAATAGAAGAGACGCCGACCAATTATCCCTTAACCGTTCAATTAATAGACAATAAATGTAATCACATTATAATCATAACCTATGGATCATATCATATATTAACTATAGTATTTTTCCTCCACTAGATATAAATCATATTTATATCAAATTTCCTCCAAATTAATGTATATCATACATAAAGTTAATTATATCGTATATAATTAACTAGTTCAATTATATCATATATAATCGAACTCCCTCTTATCAATTTGAACATTTCAAACCGACCAAAAAACTGATTCTCAATTTGTATCCAAGCTACCAAAGAGACCTTATGGACCTATGGCTCGAAGCTCCAATGGTACATGAATAATTGACTAAACTATTTAGCCACGATATCTACTATTTGTTAACTGTCAAGCATTCCCAAAAAGACCGACAGTTGAACTCTTCTTACCATAGAGTTATATGATGAGACGTTATATGATGAAACGTTAACACTTCGTGGTTATAAATGGAGTTATATGATGAGACGTTAACACTTCGTGGTTAGGTCTTATACAAAAAGACCAACATCCTCTATTTATGACAGAGACGTTAACTCTTTAGCCACTCATGTTACCTATGGTCATCCTAGTGAAGTGAAGTCTCTGTCATAAATATGATGAGACGTTAACACTTCGTGGTTAGGTCTTATACAAACTATTTGAATAGAGGATGCCTCCGCTCGCATGTCCCCTACACGAATGATCAGGATTAGACCATTTGTGACAAGTCACAACACTTATAGCTATTCCATAAAGCGGGCCATGTCCGTAGCGTTACCAGGATAAGGTTTCCCTCCTATATCCATATACTACAGACCATTTTGGTTGTCAAGATATGATCCACTTGTATGTCACTACATACATGCTTAAGTTACATAAAGACAACCAGGGATTTTAAGTTTATTGGTTTGTGGTAAAATAAAAAACATCTAAATGTGCAAAGCCAAGAAGTAAATTAAATATCATATATATTATACATCACAAGCGTTCGTACAAAATTATTTACAAACTACAAGACATGAGACTTTAAGGTACAAACTCCAACAGAAACATCATCCCATTCCAGCTCCAACGAGCAATGGACACAGGCAAACAAGAAGATCCGAGCGTACATTTTTGCAAGCCTTTCTGAAGTCTTGGCCAAGAAGCACGAGCCCATTCTCACGATCCATGAGATCATAGAGTCCTTGAAGGGAATGTTCGGACAACCGTTCACACAGCTCAGGCACAATGCTCTCAAATACATTTTCAATGTCCGTATGCAAAAATTGGCATCTGTTCGAGAAAATGTTCTCAACATGATGGTCCACTTTAATGTGGTGGAGATGAATGGATCTGTCATCAATGAAGCCAGTCAGGTTAGCTTCATTCTGAAAACTTTACCTGAAAGTTTCCTACAGTTTCGTAGCAATGTTATTATGAATAGGATTGACTACAACCTGACCACCTTGCTCAACGAGCTACAGACCTTTCAATTTTTTTATGAAAACTAAGGAACAGAAGGGTGAGACAAATGTTGCTTCATCCTCTAAGAAGTTCTTCGGAGGTTTGCCCTCTGGGACGAAGTTTATGCCTTCTTCTTTTGCATCAAAAAGTGAAAGAAGAAGAAAGGTGGAAAGAGGAAACCTAACCCACCAACTACTATCCAGAAGGACAAGAAGGTCAAGGTTTCAAAGGGAATCTATTTCCATTGAAATCAAGAGGGACATTGGAAGAGGAACTGTCCCAAATACTTGGCAGAAAAGAAGAAGGCCAAGCAAGGTAAATGCGATTTACTTGTTTTGGAAACCTGTTTAGTGGAGAATGGTTATTCGACTTGGATAATCGATTCGGGCGCCACTAATCATGTTTGTTCTTCATTTTAGGGAATTAGTTCCTGGCGGCAACTGGAAGGTGGAAAGATTACGATGCAAGTTGGAACTGAGCACGTCGTCTCAGCTACAGTAATGAGAGGATTTCGACTTTGTTTATAGAAATCATATGTTATAGATAATGTATTTTTGGTTCCAAGTTTGAAAAGGAACCTTATTTCTGTAAAATGCCTTTTAGAACAAAATTATACTATTTCTTTTAATGTAAATAAAGTGTTTATTTATAAAAATGGTGTATATATTTGTTCTGCAAATCTCGACGATAATCTTTATGTGCTAAGATCGTTAGCAACTAAATTCCTCATTAACATTGAAATGTTTAAAACTACAGTAACTCAAAATACAAGATTTAGAATTTCTCCTAAAGAAAATGCCCAACTTCTGCACCTGAGATTAGGACACATTAATCTCAATAGAATTGAGAGATTGATAAAGAATAGACTTCCAAGCAAGTTAAAAGAAAATGCTTTAATCGTGTGTGAGTCATGCCTTAAAGGCAAAATGACTAAAACATCTTTTACTGAAAAAGGTCAGAAGGCTAAAGAACCCTTAGAGCTAGTATATTCAAACCTCTGTGGTTCGATGAATGTAAAAGCAAGAAGAGGGTTTAAATATTTCATCACCTTTCTTGATGATTATTCAAGGTATGAGTATGTTTATTTAATGCAACATAAGTCTGAATCCTTTGAAAAGTTCAAAGAGCTAAAACTGAAGTTCAAAATGCATTGAATAAAATAATAAAGACATTTCGATCTGATAGAGGTGGAAAGATTTTGAATCTTACATTCCAGAACTATTTGATAGAGCATGGAATTGTATACCAACTTTCGGCACCTGGTACGCCTCAGTAGAATGGTATGTCAGAAAGGAGAAATCAAACCTTGTTGGACATGGTTCGGTCTATTATGAGTTACGCTTCCTTACCTGGGTTTTTTTTTGGGGGGTTTTGCAGTACAGACTGTAGCATATATTTTAAACTGTGTTCAATCCAAGAGTGTTACAAGAACACCTTTGGAGTTATGAAATGGCCGTAAAGCTAGTTTACATCATTTCAAAATATGGGGTTGCCCAGCATATGTGCTTGAGGCAAATCCTAAGAAACCTCGTTCAAAGCTATGCCTATTTGTAGGCTACCCCAAAGGAACGGGAGGTGGTTACTTCTTCGATCCTAAGGAAAATAAAGTGTTTGTGTTGATAAATGTTATTTTTCTAGAAGAATACCACATACGGGAGCATAAGCCCCGTAGTAAAATAGTGTTGAATGAAATTTCCAAAGAAACTACTAAAGTTGAAGAACCCAACACCTCAACAAGATTTATTGAAGTTGGATCATCTAGTAGGTCAAATCCACCTCAAGTGTTGAGGGAACCTCGATCTAGTGGGAGGGTTGCGAACTCGTCTGTTCGTTATATGGGTTTAATGAAGCACAGATACTTTATGTGAGGCAAAGAATTTGTATCAGACATGTATCGGATACTGATACTTCCAAATACTTTCCAGATACGTATCTGACACGCGATTTGACATATCTATTTCTACGCGTACCTTTTTTTAAAGAAAAAAGACAAGCAACTCATCTAATCTTTCCCAATCTAAAACTAGGCAACCTATTTAAAAAGCTCACTACTCGAGTCCAAAACTAAAAGAAAAATAAATAAATAAAAGACCAAACCCTAGAATCATCTAATCTTCATCTTCACATTTGAGTCCCCACAAAGTCCACCAAAATATAAACCATTTGGATATCTTCAATAATTCAATGAAGAAGTTCTTCGTTTATCTTCATACTTCTCCCTCTAATCTTTTTCTTCTTCTTTGTAATATGAGTCATTTTTCTATTGCATTTTATTAACTATTGTACTTCAACATCTTAGATGTTGCTTCTTTTGTATTATATTTCAATGTTTGTATTCTATTTTGTACTATTGTTATTAACTTGTATGCTAAATTTATCTATATCCTAGATTTTTTTTAAGAAAAAAAATGTATCTTCAATGTATCAGTATCTTCATTTTTCCAGAAATATATATATTAAAAAATGATGTATCCTTAGACGTATCCGTATTTTAGTTTTTTAGAAATTGACGAATCCCCGTATCTGATCGTATTCATATCGTGTAACCGTATCTGTGTCTGTGTTTCATAAGGTTTAACAGAAATCCTAGCTATGGTAGCTGACGGAGATGTTGAGGATCCATTGTTTTATAAGAAGGTAATGGAGGATGTTGACAAAGATGAGTGAATCAAAGTTATGGATCTCGAAATGGAATCGATGTACTTCAATTCAGTTTGGAATCTTGTTGATCAATCTAATGAGGTTAAACCTATAGGTTGCAAATGGATCTACAAGAGAAAACGGGATACTGATGGGAAGGTGCAAACCTTTAATGCTAGACTAGTGGCAAAGAGTTATACCTAAGTTGAGGGAGTCGACTATGAGGAGACTTTCTCACTTGTTGCCATGCTAAAGTCTATCTAGATCCTCCTGTCCATTGCCTCATATTATCACTATGAGATCTGATAAATGGACATCAAGACTGCCTTTCTGAATGGCAATCTTGAGGAGGCTATTTATATGCAGCAACCTGAGGGATTCATAACCCAAGGTCAAAAGCAAAAGGTTTGCAAGCTTGATCGGTCCATCTATGGATTGAAGCAAGTTCTCGATCTTGGAACATAAGATTTGATATTACGATCAAATCTTATGGCTTTGATCAAATGCTGATGAGCCTTAGCTTTTCTAGTATTGTATTGTAGATGATATCCTACTCATTGGGAATGATATAAGTCTACTAACTAAAGTTAAGAACTGACTAGCAATCTAATTCCAAATGAAAGATTTGGGAGAGGCTCAGTTTGTTCTGAGAATTCAGATCTTTAAAGACTGAAAGAAACAAATGCTAGCTGTTGAGTTTTATGTCCTAAAACTCATGGTTTGTAAACAATAAAACTTATTCTGAAAATTCAATAAGTTGTTGTTGAAAATATGTATTGCTTACTAAAAATTCAATAAACTAAAAGTCCCATGACTATTACATGAGTACTTGAACTTTATGTGGAGATATAAAAGTGGATCAGGTTTGAGTAAATAGTCAAAATGTTCTATAGTATATGAATGAGGTTGGGTGCCTTATTCTGGTAACACTATCAGATGCAGCCCACTCTGTAGTTGTTACAAGGAGTTGTTAAGTGCTACAAACGATGTGATCCTAATTTGTACATGTTACGACATGAGGAGTGGGGGCGTTCTGTGCAATAGGTTTGTACAAGATTGGACCACAAAATCAGTCACTCTTACTTTATAACGTTGTTTACTATTTAAGACTGACTATTTCAAAGCGATGACCTAGATAACTTGACCTTAATCTTGAGCTAACTATGAACTCCTAGTTATTTGAGATTATCCTTAGATTTGCATAGGTAAGGGTTGGCTCAACAACACCAGCTCAATAAACCTCCATTTCAGGGGTAAGACTGGGTAGATAGCTAGGGACATAGGATGCAATATGGAATTCACTTCTACCCGCTTTTAGGGATTGTAGAGAGATTGTTCCCTTAAGTGCTGACTCCAGGTCTTGAACAAGGGGCCCCACCCTCTCATTGGCCCAAGAGGGACTCGGTTTATTGATTGGATCACAAATCAATTGTTCATTAGAGAATCAGTGGGACTTAAGAAACAAGAGGTAATCTCGGGGGTAAAACAAACATTTAACCCAGTCGTTATTACGAACAACCTGTGAAGAGTTAACTTACTAATCATGGTTATATCAAGTGGACATAATATATCTACAGTGAGGGGAGTGCAACTATGGCTTTAGTGGAGTGACCCATTAGTTAACGAATAAGGGTTAAATCAGTGAAAGAGTTTAGCCAATTAATCTTGGATCGTTGGAACCCATGATCTGTAGGTACGTGAAATCTCCCTACTAGCTCGTAAATGGATTAGCTTTAGAATAGCGTGATAAGTTAATTGGAAACGTTCAAATTAGAATTAAGGGAATTAGTGATATCAGATATAATTACACATTTAATTCAGAATTAAATGGAATTGAAGAATTAATTAATATTTAAATATGATTTAAATATTAAATTCATGAAGGTGAAATTTGTGTAAAATTAATTTAATATTTGATATAAAATTAATTAGAATGAATGAATGAATTATTTATTTATTTTATTTAGAAAAATTAATAAAATTTTCAATTCTCAAATTAAAATGGATTTTGGAAATCAATTTGATATTGGAAAATTTGGAAAGAACACAAATTTGAGAAATGGGATTTCTCCACTATCATGAACTAACTTACACTAAACCCACTTAAGTTTGAACTCAATATTCCAAGCATGAGTTGCATATCATGCAACCATCTTCTTTGCATGAAAGTCTTGCAATAAATAGAGAAGATTGGAGTGAAATTGAGGCACGCATCATTTGAGTTTTTGCTGAAAAAATTCAAGTTGAAGAAGTTGTTCTTCTAATGGGTTGTTGCAGTGAGTTCTTCTCCAAGTTCCCTTCATTCAAACTTATTTTGAGTCCCACAACTCAATCTAAAGCTTCAAGAGAATAGTGGGAAAGATCTTGAGATAGTTCACAACGAGATTGGAGAAGTTTGTAGGCTTGTCAAGTATTCGATGTAGAACTCCAAAAGAGGTGTGCTACCTGTCAAGCATGGAGTTATATTGTCTAAGGAACAGTTTCTTAAGACACCTCAAGAGTTTGAGGAAATGAGACCAATCCCCTATGCATTGGCTTTTGGCAGCCTAATGTATGTGATGTTATGTACTAGACCTGACATCTGCTATACGGTGGGGATAGTCAGTAGATATCAGTCTAATCCAGGATATGATCATTGGACAGTCGTTAAGAATATCCTCAAGTATCTACGGAGAATGAAGGTCTACATCCTTATGTATGGTTCTAAGGATCTGATTCTTACAAGATATACAGACTCTGATTTTCAGACTGATAAGGATTCTAGGAAATCCACATCAAGATTAGTGTTCACTCTTATCGGAGGGGTAGTAGTCTGGAGGAGCACCAAGCAGGGTTGCATTTCTGACTCTACCATGGAGGCGAAGTATGTAGCAACTTGTGAGCTGCTAAGGAAGCTGTTTGGCTCAGGAAATTCTTAATAGATTTAGAAGTCGTTCCTCTGGGATCCAAAAATGGTAGAGTCATACTTACATAATGAATTAAACTAGTTAATGAATCATAACCCCAAATAAAGGTAGCTAAGAACTATAGGAATAAGAGTTATTCTGGTATTAGTAATTAGCTGAGATTGTTTCAAATCAGGGGAGGGGTAGTTAATCACCCTTCGATGGTTGTTGCCTTAAACATCTGAAGTATCGTTGCAAAAATTAAATTAATAGTTTAATTAGGATTATTTGATTACTTGTTTTGCTAAATTGATTGGATATTTTTTTGGGTTAAGATAAATATAACTAAAATGGTCAATTGTTTTATTTGTTTCAGCATGTCTTCAACAATCATCTCCTTGCTTAAGAACAAAAAATTAACCGGAGAAAATTATGTGACATGGAAATCTAACTTGAATACGATTCTAGTTATAGATGATCTACGATTCATTTTAAAAGAGTAGTGTCCTTGAATCCCCATTCATAATGTATCCCAAGCGTTGAAGGATGCTTATGACCGCTGGACGAAGGTTAATGACGAGGCTCAAGTCTATATCTTGGCAAGTCTGTCTGACATTCTTACCAATAAACACAAGGCCATGAACACTGCACGTCAAATCATGGTGTCCATCCAGAAGATGTTTGGAAAACTGTCCTCTCAAATCTAGCACGAGGCCCTCAAGTACGTTTATAACGTGTGCATGAAGGAAGGCCAATCAGCTAGGGAACATGTTCTCAATTTGATAGTCCACTTCAATGTCGTCAAGAAAAATGGTGCGGTCATCGATGAGTTGTCTTTTATTTTAGAATCCCTTTCGAAGAGTTTTCTTAAATTCCGCAGCAATGTGGTTATGAATAAAATAAAGCACACCACAACTACCCTCCTAAATGAGTAACAGACTTATCAATCTCTTATGAAATGTAAGGGACCGATAGAATGAGAGGCAAATGTTACCCATTCCAAGAAGTTCCACAAGGGTTCATCCTCTAGAACTAAGTTTGTTCCATTATCTTCTAGTTTTAAGAAGATCCAGAAAAAGAAAGAAAGAAAGGGGAAAGCTCCCACTGCTGAAAAAGGCAAGGGTAAGGCCAAAGTGACTGATAAAGGGCAAATGCTTCCACTGCAATGTGGATGGTCATTGGAAACATAATTGCCCTAAGTATCTCGCTGAAAAGAAGAAAGAGAAGGAAAGTAAATATGATTTACTAGTCCTGAAACTTGTTTAGTGGAAAATAACCATAATGCCTGTATACTTGATTTGGGAGCCACTAATCACGTTTATTCTTCTTTACAAGAAATTAGTTCCTTCCAACAACTCAAGGAGGGTGAAATGACGTTCAAGGTTGAAACGGGAGACACCATTTCAACTCATGTAGTGGAAGCTGCTAAGTTATTTTTTGGAAATAGTTTTTTGTTTTTAGAAAACTTATATATAGTTCCCAAAATGAGAAGGAATCTTGTATCTATTTCTTATTTAATTAAACAATCTTATTTTGACTTTTTTTTCATTCAATGAAGCATTCATTATGAAAAATGGTGTCGTAGGTTGTTCAACTAAACTATAAGACAACTTATATGTGTTAAGACCAACTGAATCGAAAGCACTTTTAAATAATGTGATGTTTAAAACTGTGAATAATCAAACTAAAAGGAAAATAATTTTTCCAAGTAACAATAATCTTTGGCATTTAAGATTAGGTCATATAAATCTCGATAGAATCAGGAGACTGGTAAAGGGTGAATTTCTAAGCGAGTTAGAAGATGATTCATTACCTCCATGTGAATCCTGTCTTGAAGGAACAATAACTAAATACCTTTTAGTGGAAAAGGTTATAAAGCCAAAGAGCCATTAGAGCTCATACATCCAGATCTTTATGGTCCGATAAATGTAAAAGCTCAATGAGGGTACAAATACTTCATCTTTTTCATAGATGATTATTCGAGGTATGGTTACTTATACCTAATGGGACATAAGTCTGAAGCCTTTGAAAAGTTCAAGAGTACAAGGTGAAGTTGAAAACCTATTAGGTAAAACGATTAAAACACTTCGATCTGATCGGGGTGGAGAGTACATGGATTTAGAATTCTAGAACTATATGATAAAACAAGGAATTCAATCCCAACTTTTGGCATCTGGTACACTCAGCAGAACAGTGTATCAGAAAGGAGAAATGGAACCTTGTTAGACACGGTTCGTTCTTTGATGAACTATGCTCAATTATTTAGCTTATTTTGGGGATATACAGTAGAGACTGTAGTTCACATCTTGAATAATGTTCCCCTGAAAAGTGTTTCTGAAACACCTTTCGAGTTATTGAGGGGTCGTAAACCTAGTTTACATTACTTCAGAATCTAAGGTTGTCCTACACACCTGCTAGTGACAAATCCTACGAAGTTAGAACCTCGTTTAAGGTTATGCCAATTTTTTGGTTACCCTAAAGTAATGAGATGTGGTTTATTATACGATCCTAAAAAAAACAAGATGTTTATATCGAAAAATGCTACATTCTTGGGGGAAAACCATATGAGAGATCATAAACTACAGAGCAAATTAATATTAAATGAAGCTACTAAAGAATCAACAAGGATTTTTTATGTAGCTGGTCCTTCATCAAAAGTTAATGAAGAAGCCAACACTTCAGGTTAGTCTCGTCCTTCTCAATCATTGAGAATGCATTGACGAAGTGGCAGGATTGTATCACGATCGTTACTTGGGTTTAACTGAGACTCAGGTTGTCATACCAGATGATGGCATTGAGGATCCATTGTCCTATAAACTGGCAATGAATGATGTAGACAAGGACTAATAGGTCAAAGCCATGGACCTTAAAATGGAGTATATGTACTCTAATTCAATATAGGGCCTCGTAGATCTACCTGAAGAGGTTAAACCCATATGGTGTAAATGGATCTATAAAAGAAAGAGAGATGCTACTGGGAAAGTACAAACCTTCAAAGCTAGACTTATAACAAAGGGTTATACCCAGAGAGAAGAGGTTGACTATGAGGAAACTTTCCTTGTTGCTATGCTTAAACTGTAAGAATTCTCTTATCCATAGCCACATATTATGACTATGAGATATGGAAAATTGATGTTAAAATTGCTTTTCTGAATGGCAATTTTGAAGAGAATATCTTTATATCTTAGCTCGAGGGGTTCATGGCCCAAGATCAGGAGTAAAATGTTTGCAAGCTGAATCGATCAATTTATGGGTTGAAGCAGGCATCCAGATCTTGGAACATTATATTTGATACTGCAATCAAATCTTTTGGTTTTGATCAAAACGTTGATGAACTTTGTGTTTACAAGAAAATCATTAATAGTAAAGTAGCTTTCTTACACTTTGTATAGACGATATCCTACTCATTGGGATTAAAAATTGGTTGTAAGCTCAATTCTAAATGAAAGATTTATGAGAGATGCAGTATGTACTTGAGATCCAACTTATTAGGGATCGCTGGAACGAAATGTTGGGTTTGTCTCAAGCAAATTATATCGACAAAATATTGATTCAATATTCGATGCAGAATTCAAAGAAGGGTTTATTACCTTTCAGGCATGGGGTTCACTTGTCTAAGGAACAGTGTCCTAAGACACCTTAAGAAGTTGAGGATATAATATGTATTTCCTATGCCTCAATTGTGGGTAGCTTAATGTATGTTATGCTCTATACTAGACCAGACATTTGTTATATAGTGGGAATAGTCAGTAAATATCAGTCCAATCTAGGGTTAGACCACTGGATAGCGGTTAAAATATCCTAAAGTATCTTAGGAGAACGAGGGACTACAAGCTGGTGTATGGGTCTAAGGATTTGATCCTTATGGGATACATCGACTCTGATTTCCAAATTGATAAGGATTCTATAAAATCCACGTTAGGATCGGTATTTACCCTGAATGGAGTAGCTGTAGTATAGCGTAGCGTCAAGAAAGGATGCATTACAAACTCCACTATGGAGGCAGAATATGTAGCTACTTGTGAAGTGACAAAGGAAACTGTTTGGCTTAGGAAATTCCTAAGTGACTTGGAAGTGGTTCCAAATATGGACTTGGCCATCACTTTATACTGTGACAACAATGGGGCAGTAGCTAACTCTAAAGAACCTCACAGTCACAAACGAGGAAATATTGAAAGGAAATATCATCTAATATGAAAGATTGTACAACGAGGAGATATGATCGTCGCAAAGATCGATTTGGAGCACATGTTGATCCATTTACGAAGGCTCTCTTGCCTAAAGTGTTTGAGAGTTATCTAGAGAGTCTAGGTCTGAAGACATGTACATTTTATAATCTAAGGCAAGTGAGAGATGGTAATGGATATAAAAATTCCCTAGTTTATTGTATTTATTTATCATTCCAGTTGCTTTGGACAGTGATATTATGTACATCCCACTAACTAGAGTTTTAGTTCAAGTGGGAGTTTGTAGGGTATTATGCCCTAAAACTCATAGATAGTAAATGTAATTAATTGACCATCATCAATAAAAAGTTATCGATGTTATTTCATCAATAAAGAGTCATCGATGTTATTTCAATAAATGTTATTGATTGTGTAGTATTCTATTTTGTCTTAATAACCCTAAACTTAATAAACTAACATCCTAAGTTGTCTTATGAGTCTTGAATAGTATGTGGAGATATACAGGGATCAATGTTCAAGATATAGCCTAAAGGGTTTATAGTATAGGGATAAGATTTGGTACCTTATCCTGGTAACACTATGGATACGACCCATTTTGTATTTAATACAAACGCAATGATCCAACGCATTCGTGTAGGTGAAATTTGATAACTGGCAGAAATGCCAGTTATTATAAGCCTTTTATTTAGAATCATGAGGGTTAATAAGTAGAAAATGCGGTGATAATACTTAGAATTTTCGAAAAATTGAGTTTTGCGTCAATTAGCACCTAAATCCTCATTGACCCCAATATTATGCGTTACTACATGCCAAAGTGTCTACTTTGTAGCTATCGCAGGAATCAAATGCATGCATTTGAAATAAGCTATCGCAGACAAACGCATGCGCTGAAGCCAGGTGATCGCAAAGAAAAACGCATGAGCTAAGCAATCGCAGATGGTAATCACATGCGTCCAACGCATGGAAGTTGCGGTAATCACATGCGTCCAATGCATGGGAATTGCAGTGACCAAATGGAGATTGCGGCCAAGGAGTGATAGCCATAATAGAAGATCGCAAGACTGGTAGAATGCGTTGATAACTTCAGCCGAATCAAGCTCGGACGCATACCTTGGGAGTATCAACACAATAAGGCGATGTGACAATGCCCATACCGCGACAAAAGTAGTAGTGAGCCATACTGTCATCATTATAGTTGTCAGCGTCCAAACTCTATAAATAGCCCTTGGGACCTTCATTTTAAGACATCCAAGTTTCTGCCTCAAGGCAAAAGTTTGTGATCACATATGAGAGCCTGAAAGAGATTTCCAGTGAGAATTCCTCATCTCCACAACCCAGACCGAGTGACGATCGGAGCTTTCGCTGGAGATAGAGCTCGAGAGAGACATCTCTACCATTCAACCATGGCACCACCGGCAGCCTTGACGCAAATTCCTTCATCTCCCTTCTAATCTCTGTATTGTATTTCATTTTAGCTTTAGATATTAAGATATTTTGTGATCAATGCAAATCCTAATTCCTCCATTACCATATTCTTAACCATCTTCATTTCTATCATATTTTATCTTCAACGTTTATTTATCAAAGTCAATCTCATGCTTAATCGTGTAGCCTAGAGATAGGATGCATGAAGCAACCCACCGAGAGGTGTGCGTTGTGCAAGTATAGTGAGTTAATCCTATTTGCTTGGTGAAAGGCTGTAGCAACGCTTGTCTATGGGATGTTGCATTGCTTGTCTATAAGTTAAATAGCCATGTCTAATTGCCTGAGAAGGTAAGAGATGGAACGCACTAAGTAAGATTCGCATTATTCCTAGAGATAGGCATAATCTTATGCTCAATGCAACCATGCACTATAGAGATATAGTCATGCGGCTGACCACCGAGAGGTGTGATGCGTTAGTGCAATGAGCTGGGATAACTCGGGCGATTTAAGATAGTAAACATCACTATGCGTTATTGGTTGTTGTGTTTCTACCTATTCTCATTGTAAACCTCCTAGTGCTCAATCTGTTTAGTTAAGAGTAGGAGTAATGTATAAGTCATTTAAACTTTCTTCGCTTTATTTTTTTATTCCTCGCCCTAAACGCATCACTTCACAAATATTATTGAGTGACAAGTCCCCGTGTTCGACCTCGGATCACTTGAGAAACTTGTGTTTGTGTTATACTTGGCGCAAGCATAAGAAAACTTGTGATAGGAACGTGTGGTCATTGCATGCTAAGATTAATGCATCATCATTCCGACGCATGATCTCAGACGCATAGGAGCAAACGCATCAGTTATGTCTAATGCATGATTTCATGTTCAAACTCATTCGTCCTTAATAATTAAATAAAATAAAACAAAACTCGTTCCTAAATTATCTCAACAAAATGCGAGTGGGGTATCCTATGCAATGAGTTTGCATAAGTCCGGACCGTAAAATAGTAACCACTAGACGTAACACCGTTGACTAGTTAGGTTTGTATTTCAATATGATGACCTAGGCAACTTAGTCTTAATCCTGAGTATATTATGAATGTTCATGAAGAATTGTCCTTTGATTTGTATGGGTGAGGGTTGCCAATTTGCCGACTCAATAAACCTACCATTTTTCTGGACAAGACTGAGCAGGGAGCTAAGAACATAATAATACAAGATGAAATTTACTCCTTTCCCATTTTAGGGTAAGTAGATGAGTGTTCGCTTAAGTGGTGTCTCCAGGACTTGAACAAAGGGCCCTACCCTCTTATTGGCCTGAGACGAGTTTCTATTTAATGGTTTAACCATAAACAGATTGTTCATTAGAGGAGTACTAGTACTTAAGGATTCAGATGTAACCCAAGGGTAAAATGGAAATTTGACCCAGTTGGTGTTATGAACACTCATGAAGGACTAACTTGCTATTATTGGTCTATATCCGTGGATACAGAAATATATCTACTGTGAGAAGAGTGCAGATGGGGGTCTTTAGTGGAGTGTACTCACAGTTAATAAATATTGATTAATTTGGTTACTGAGTTTAGCCAATTAATCTCATATCATTGAAGCTTATGATCTGTAGGTCTATAAGGCCCTCTTGTTGGCTCATTAAAGGATATTAATGAGTAATGATTTGAATTGTTCAAATCAATTAAGGAATTTGTATATTAATGTGATTAATATATAATTAATCATAGATGTATGTAAGAGAGTTATATTTGAATGAGATTCAAATATTAAATTTATATGAATTAGATTCCTAAATAGATGTACACATATAAATATGTGATATTTATATGTTAATTAACTCTATGTTAAATATGTTTAATATGGTTACTTAATTGATTAATTAATGGTTAATTAATCCATTAGGTAATGGTAGAGAGGTGGAAGAATATAAACATGTGATGTTGATATATTAATTAACCATATACTTTTAATTAGATCTAATATATGATTATTTAATTACTGTGCCAATTAATTAAATAAGGAGTTATTTAACTAATTGGCACCAAGGGTAAAAAGGGAATTACCCCTTCTCCTTATATAATTATCTCATTAGCCCATTTAGGGCAAGTGTGATTTTTATGAAAAATTTACCCTAGCCTCCACAAAAGATTCTCCTCTCTACAACATTCTCTTCAATCTCTCTACCTCTTCCTCTTCCAAGGGTTGGAGACCACTCATCCAACTTTTGGAATTCCTCGAGAATAACAAGGAATTCTTAGAGAATAACAAGGTATTCTCATGGTAGTGTCCATGATCACAGAGAAAAAGTTCGTGTGGAGATCAAGAGGAATTTTGAGGAGCTTGAAAGTCTATAAAGGTAAGAACGATTCTTACCTTTTGCTATTCCTTCATAAAGCATGATGTGAAATTTAATGTACGATGTTTATCCCATTTATGCTCTATTTAGCATGTTGCTTTTGTTTCTCATAAAATGTAAAAACTAAATGCAAGACGATCCTAACGCTTCCACTCGGGATTTGATCCTAAAAAAATTAGTCGTACCTGGCACATAAGACGGAAGAAAATACCAATTCGATTGTGTTCTAGGATTGTAATACACAACAACAATCAACCAATACGAAAGCTCTGAATATGATTTCTTCTAATCACCAAATATAACAATCAATGCTTTTCTCTTTGCTTGTCACACACATCTATAATTAACATTACATGCAAATTGTTTTTTAATTGCCTCTTGGAGTAAAGTCACAGGAATCCCAAGATCAACTCTAACCATATTTTGAATTTCAATAATCATAAAATTTGAATCAAGCTGTAAATGATCCCGTGTCAATTCTGAGTACAAACATGAGTGCTTCCCTTCATTAGTAATTTCAAACATCCAATAAGTTTTACACCGACAAGCCCATAACCTCCTATCATGACCATCCTTCCATTGTTTGCATCTCACATACCAAATATCTTGGCTTGATTCTACTACGAAAATCTCATAGTATTCTGTCATGCAATATTTTTTTACGGCTAGTTGTAGATCTTCTTTAGTGTCAAATAACATTCCTTTTTGTATTAAACTATAATTATCTACACATCTACTCCTTCCCTCCAATGTCGACCCTCGTTCACAGGTTGAATTAGTAATGTCCCAATCTATTTGGGTGAGCATCTTTGACGGTACCAGCTCAAGATCATGTTCTAGACTTCTATGGTTTATAAATAATTCATCAAGTTCTATATCAATATCACTATCCCCAGTATTTTCAAATTCTAGAATGACTAAATCTTCAGAACGCATCGATATATTTACTCAAATGTTTACAACTGTTATAGTTGACAAAAAATTAGTCTAACTTAATACGTTAATATTAACAGCCCAATCCAACATCGGTCCAAAAGATAATTTAAACTTTATTTTATGATTAATCCAAAAAGTTTTTTTTAAAATCAAAATAAAACCTACAACCTCAGTCCAAACTCAAATACAAGAATAGTCCAAATTTTTTTTTTTCCTAAAAAAAAAAGAAAGAAAGAAAACCAACTACAACCCAAACCAACATAATTCAAATCATAGACAAAACAATAATAAACTACAAATTATAGAGACTTTCCAGACTCCTCATATCAATCCAAATCTTCAGTCCAACTTACAATATTGAACTATAAAAAAAACAAATCAAACCATAAAACAAACCTCACACACTAAATCTCCCAAATTTTTAACCAAAATAGTTCAAAACTCTACTTTTTCATGCATATATCTAAATAAAATACTAGATTTATAGATATTCAAGGCACAATCTCATACATTAAACAAAAAAAAATACTTATAGTCGATGACGATAGGGAGAACGGTGCACGATGGACGATAGACGGTGGCGGATGGCAGATGGCAGATGGTGGACTTGGCAGACGACGGACAGTGGATTGGGCGAACGATCGACTGGGAGAAAGAGAGGCAAAAAGGCAGAAAATCAGATATGGGGAAGAAAGTGAGAGAGAAGTCGTGGGCTAGGGATTTGGGACCACTAACTCATGTACCCGGTCCACAATTACTTAATTAAAATTGCATATCATACATGTGGCAATCTAGGTGCCATATTAGAGATGTCTACGGGGTGGGGCAGGGCCGAGGATGCCATTCCCCATCCCCATCCCCGCTCCCCATTTTATTCCCCATCCCCGTGAAATTTTTCACGAGGATCGGAGCGGGGATTCCACGTGGGGAATTTTTCCCATTACTTTTTTTTTTTTTTGGTAAAAAGTCAATTAATTTAAATCACTAATATGAACAAATTGAAATTAAATAATTAACTTTATCACTAAATTGGTTATTATAATTAGTTTTACTTTTACATGACAATTTGAATTTAAAGATAAATTACTCAAATTTTGAGTAATTAAATTTTCTTAGTAGAAAGAAATAAATATTTATGGTCGATGGCGATAGGGAGAACGATGCACGATGGACGATAGACGGTGGCGGATGGCAGATGGCAGATGGTGGACTTGGCAGATGGTGGATTGGGCGGACGATCGGCTGGGAGAAAGAGAGGCAAAAAGGTAGAAAATCAGAGATGGGGAATAAAGTGAGGGAGAGGTCGTGGGCTAGGGATTTGGGACCATTAACTCGTGTACCCGATCCACAATTTCTTAGTTAACATTGCATATCATACATATGGCAATCTAGGTGCCAGATTAGAGATGTCTACGGGGCGAGACAGGGTCGAGGATGTCATTTTCCATCCCCATCCCCATGAAATTTTCCACGAGGATCGGAGCGGGGATTCCCCGTGAAAAAAATTTTCCCGTTACTTTTTTTTTTTTTTGTAAAAAGTCAATTAATTTAAATCACTAATATGAGCAAACTGAAATTAAATAATTAACTTTATCACTAAATTGGTTATTATGATTAGTTTTACTTTTACATGACAATTTGAATTTAAAGATAAATTACTCAAATTTTGGCCTAAAAAATAAACTAAATTTTTTTAGTAGAAAGAAATAAATATAAATCAAATTATTCAAGGTACAATCTTATACATTAAACACAAAAATACTTATGGTCGATGGCGATAGGGAGAACGGTGCACGATGAACGATAGACGGTGGCAGATAGCAGATGGCAAAGGGTGGACTTGGCAGACGATAGACAGTGGATAGGGCGGACGATCGGCTGGAAGAAAGAGGCAAAAAGGCAAAAAATCAGAGATGGAAAAAAAGTGAGGGAGAAGTCGTGGGCTAGGGATTTGGGACCACTAACTCGTGTACCCGGTCCACAATTACTTAGTTAACATTGCATATCATACATGTGGCAATCTAGGTGCCAGATTAAAGATGTCTACGGGGTGGGACAGGGTCGAGGATGCCATTCCCCATCCTCATTCCCGTGAAATTTCCCACGAGGATCGGAGCGGGGATTCCCCGTGGAAAATTTTTTCTCGTTACTTTTTTTTTTTTTGTAAAAAGTCAATTAATTTAAATCACTAATATGAACAAATTGAAATTAAATAATTAACTTTATCACTAAATTGGTTATTATGATTAGTTTTATTTTTACATGACAATTTGAATTTAAAGATAAATTACTCAAATTTTGACCTAAAAAATAAATTAAATTTTTTTTAGTAGAAATAAATAAATATAAATCAAATTATTCACATATATAATCTAAATTTAAATATTCAATTTAAACATATTTATTATCTTTCGCAATAAATAATCAAATTTGAAATTTAAATGTAATATTTATATAATAATAATAATAATATAACATTAGATAACTATACTAAATAAATATGTAGAAACTAATTGGGGCGGGGACGGAGAACGGAGGGTGGGGACGGGGAATGCATTCCCTATCCTCGTTCCCGTTTAGCTCACGAATTTTTTTTTCCCACTCCCTCCCCCATTCCCCGCCTAATCGGGCACAGGTGGGGCTCATCCCCGTGGAGAAATTGGACATCTTTATGACAGATTTACATGATGCGGAAGAAAGTCGTAGACTCCATCCACGACTTCAATATCTATTTTTGTCAATAATTATTAAAGTAGCATTACTTTAAGAAAAAAATCGATTTCAAATTCTATATTTTGTTTAGAATTCAATAAATTTTAATAGATTTGAAATCAATAAAGGTATTAAAAAATGTAACCCTATATATTTCCCTCTCTTGCTATCGAGTCCGTCTCAGCTGCTTGCTTACAAACCAGGGACTAGGCCTCTTAGTTCCAGGTTCGTCGATGTTCATTATCTTTTACATTAACTCTCATTTCCAATGTTATGGTATGCTACTTTTTCCTGCTTCCGTTGGTTTGAATGTGTTCATGACTTGCGTTTTAACTTTGTTTGCGGTGTGGATTCGTGAGACTATATGCATGTCATGCCACTAAATTGGATCGATTCCTTCCGTAGCTCTGTCTAAATCATTTATGATGCTAGATTTATGTTAGAAGATGGATCCTAGGTGGGTTTGTTTCACTTTTTTTTTCCTTTTAATTATAATGGGTGAGAGTAGGCACCTTGCTGTGCTTGCCTGAGAGGTGTTTGATGTTTGGATCGAGAATAGTGGTGGTAGTGCTTTGAGGAAAATTGGCGTTTGGTTTTGTGAACAGTGTGGAATAGGAAGTGGGTTTGCAGTTTGCACTATATCTACGTTTATAGTGAAGGACATTGATTGTTGTGGTTAGGATTTTGTAATTTTCTATCGTGGTTTAATCTATCCCAGGGAAAAGGGCAAAACAAAACGAGATAAAACGAAGTAATGATTTGATCACTGAACTTTCCAAGGACATCACTTTTACTTTGTTCTTTGATTTACTCTTATTACCCATGTAGCTAAAAAGAAGTTTTTTTTAAGAGAAGGATATCTGAAGAGTGAAGAGACTTCCTCCTCATATCATACTCTGTATAAACCTGAAATTTATAGTCATGGAAAAATCTGTAGACCAAAAAGAAGTTCTGGTTTTACTATTTTCTAGTTTACTCTCTCCCATGGCGCCAAACAATTTTCTTGCAATTATTTGGAGTTTTTATTTATTTAATTTATTGTCAATTTCTCAGAATCAATCATTTGGCATACAGTTTGCAATAAATTCAAGAAGATGAAAAGGCATTCTATTGTGAATATCCTGCTCTTGTTTATTTACATTTTACTAGCGAAATGATTTTCTGGACTCTGCTGCACATTGTTATTTTTTCTATTCAGAATTTTCACTTTGTACAAGTCGAGAAAGTTATGTGTAGTGTACAATGCCATGGGACCATAAGCTGTACTGAAATGTTTAACTGTATAAATGTAATTAATGTACTGCAGGTGGTAAAGAACCTGAAGATAATGGCTTACAGTTTAATCTGTTGATGCTAGACAATAGCGTCCCCCATCTGATGCTCTTGAATCAGAGTTGGAAGAAGGATATGTGTCATCTTCTTTAGATTAATTTGATGAATCTGTTTACCTATACAAAACTGAAAAATGGTTTTATCTTCTCATTTCTTGACCCCTACGGATTGGCATGTAACTTTACTGAGTTCAAACCTCCTCTGTGGCAATCCATTGTGGTTGCATTCCAATGTCAGTTGCAAGTACCAAAGAAAAGAAAATTTCGAAACTCGTTATACTTTGACTCCTTGTTCCTCTCTCAAGATTGTCCGTAGTCGTTCGTTAGATCGGCATGCTGTAAAACATAACAAAACTCGATTTGTGCAAAAGCTGATAATCCTACTGCTATCTAAACCAAAGCATTATATACCACTACACATTCTTTCCAAATGCCGTGGATATCTTTCCCTTCCCAGACCTCGCTCTCTCCTTTCAATGATTCATCGTTATCCTTCCATATTTGAACTTTTTTCAATCCCCTATCCACCCACACCACTCAATGCAACAAAGGTATACCCCCAACTTTGTGTTCGTCTAACCCCAGCAGCAGCATCTCTTGCTAAACAGGACTCTGATCTCAAATTGGTGATCTCTAACACCTTGGCTGAAAAGCTCCAGAAATTACTTATGCTTTCTTCACACCACAGGATTCTTTTATCAAAGCTGGTGCACCTTGCTCCTGATCTAAGCATGCCCCCAAATTTTAGGTCCCGTCTCTGTAATGATTATCCAGAAAAATTTAGGACTGTTGATACCTCATATGGCCGTGCACTGGAGCTTGTCTCCTGGGACCCAGAGTTGGCAAAGCCTTTACCTTGCCTTCAAGTTCCTTCACGTGAGCTAATAGTGGATAGGCCATTAAAATTCAACTTGTTGAGACTAAGAAAGGGGCTGAATTTGAAAAGAGCCCACCAGGAATTTCTAATTAAGTTCAGGGATTTGCCAGATGTTTGCCCTTACAAAACTCCTGCAAGTGAATTGGCTAAGGAGTCTCTTGAGTCAGAGAAACGAGCTTGTGCTGTGGTGCGAGAGGTATTGGGGATGATGATTGAGAAGAGGACTTTAATCGACCACTTGACACATTTCAGAAAAGATTTTGGGCTACCAAATAAACTGAGAGGAATGATTGTGAGGCATCCAGAGTTATTTTATGTGAGTTTGAAGGGTCAGAGAGACTCTGTATTCCTTGTGGAGGGGTTTGATGAGAAGGGTGTTCTTGTGAAGAAGGATGAGACTTTGGCAATAAAAAATCAATGGATGAAGCTTTTGATGGAAGGGAAAAGGATGAGACGGGAGAAGAAGAAGGCTCGAAAATATGACAGTAAATATGGAAATGAGCATAAAAATGATAATCATGATCATGAGATGGAAACTGACTTTGATGATGATTACGATGATGGTTTTGAGAGTTTATTTCAGTATGAGGATTTAGATTTTGAGGATGAGAGGAGTGACCTTCCAAGCAATTGGTTGAATGGAGACTTTTGGATTACAAATAATGTAGATATTATTAATGATGCAGATGGAGGACGTATAGAACCTTGGTGATGGTTACTTTTAATTTGTTTCATGCATTTGGAAGGTTCATCAAAATATTTCTATAATTAATGTAAACGAAGTGTCTCTTCAGAATTCAGAAAAAGAACTTTGTGAATATAAAGGTTGGCCCGGAAAGCTCAAAGGATATTTTGAGCCTGATGATCTATAGGAAGGGCTGAAGCTACTGCCTCTAATCTCATCTATTCGTGCACGAGAAAGGTCCCCATGAATTAGTCCTTTGCTGATATACCATCATACCTTCTCAAGCTGTATAATTCGAACCTGCTTGTCATGTTCTTTTGTCCCCTCAAAATGTACAATTATTGCGAGACCTTTCTATGAAGTCTGGACAAAACTTCTTCCTAATCAAGAGGGACGTATGAGATATAAGTTCTAACTCCTACGTATGTATACCATTAGATAAATTAAGACAAGAAATTCATGTTAATGAATAATGTAAATATTCAGATATAGTTTGGTACCTCATTCTACCCCTTGGTCGCTTGCAGAGAGTGTATTCAGAATTTGTTCTCCTTGGATATCTGTTAATAAGACATTTTCTGGTTACTCATTTACAGTTTTTCTTTTAGTTTTCAAGAAACATGTGTTTGATAACTATCTTTGCTTCTTGTTTCTCATTTTAAGAAACAAGAAACAATTATCAATCTTTTTCATAGAAAACTGAAAACATGAAATAAGAAACAGGATTCTCACCAACTAAGCCTTGAATTCTTCTGTTAAACATGTGAATGATGTTCAAAAATTTCTCCAGCTTCTAATGGTAGGCTTGGTCTACTAGTAGCTCATTTTGATTATATGATACATATTATGTATTTGGCGGAGCATTTTTGGATGGATCCTTCTAGCTTTGGTTGTGTCCTTAGTATATGCTCCTAAATCAATGAATTGGCTTCTGATGACTGCACAGTAACAGATATTCTGTGTGGACAGATACGGGTCAAACATTTTTATCCATACTGTGATGTGTTACACCTTACACGTTTTGCATGTATCCTTAAATTTCAGTTCTCTGCCTATATATTAATAGTATGCTTATTTTTACTGTTCTTTTCCGAGGTCTGTCTAGCTTTTAATACACAGAAGCATTGTTTATGATATTTAGCAGTTTTGATACAGTACAGAAAATAGATAGGTGTTGTTAGACATCTTCACTGACCAGACTTTGTTTCTTCTTGATGTTTGTTGGACTGTAGTTGTTTGATGACACACATCAATTATTACAACTCGAAGCCTTTGTTATCTAAAAAGACACACCCACGCCATCTTTCAATCAGCAGAAAACATACTTGAAATGTACATATAATGATCGTCGTGCTCCGTGCAGTTGATATGCATGCATTTGTGCTAATCATTTGTGTTGAATGTTTACTTAGGTGAGTTCGTGATAATTTTTAGAGGGTTAAGTAGTGTTAGTCATTCAAAAGTACTTTTCAGAATCTTAATGGTGATTAGTTATTTAGTCAAAGGTGATTATGAAGCATGTAAAAACACACTAGTGTTTTCTCAAAAATACATGTAGGAAAAGTACTTCACTTAAAAATACTGCTCTTAAAAGTCATCTAAAGCTAAGTTCATTATGAAAACAAGACATATTAGAAATGTGCAATCATGTGCTTTGTGCTCTGTGTAATTGATATGCATGCATTTGTGTTCATTATTTCTGCTGAATGTGTATCTTCCAGTTGTCTAGGGAGTGTTGATGTTGTCTTTAAAAACTCAGAAAGGCTAGATTTTTTAAGCATATATGGAGGTACATATTCTGTCACCTTGCAATCTGATTTAGTCCCTACTTGTGTTCTGAAAAGGCCAACAAAGTATGGAGAAAATCTCTATTACTAAATTAGTATGATTTTTTTTCATACTCTCTTCAATTATGCGTGGTTCGTGAAATACCAATATATCATCTAATCACTTGTTAAATACCGAATGAAAAGAGTATGTACTAATACAGGCTACAGTACTTGACACCAACAGTTTCCCAAAGAAGCATGCGCCTAGCCACCACGAGACAACTTCGTGCAATGTAGATGAAAATAAAGGAAGTGATGAACTTTGGAAGCACAAGCATAATGACAGTATTGGTTTTAGCTTTCAAATGTTCTTTTCAATTATTGCTTTGAATCTTTTCACTAAGCATGCATTAGGCTTGAAATTACTCAATTACATCTCCTACTAACTTTTTTTAATTAAGGTATGTTTAGAGCCTTAACCTTACTTGAGGAGGCAAAAGAAGTTTCCTTAATCAAACGGAACTTTTTGTTGGAAATGATAACCTTTTGGTGAATCTTCCAATAAAAAGTGGTTCATAGTAAAATCATATGTATCAAATTTATAGTAAAAGAAAAATATTGTAAAACTGTACAGTGATGCAATTTAAAGTATTGATTGTTTATTATCTGTAGGATTCTCGAGGTGTGTAATGAAGCAGTTTTGACAGATAAAGATGCAAAAAGAAAGGCTTGCAAATGTTTTTTGAAGTTTTGGGATACTGTTTCAGGCTTTTCAGGGTCCATGCTTTGCCTCTTTAATAGCCAACAGAACCATCAAAGAAGCAGCTAAGTTTAAACCAACCAACCATTTATTTTCATTTTGTTGGCTTTTAAAGCACTGCAAACTTTAATTGTCTAAAAAAAGACCACCAGATAGATTCTTTTATGTATATTCTCCTTTATAATTGCTTCATTTGTTTAACAATTTTAGGATGAATATAGAATTTATTGTCCATTTGATTAACCTTAATTTTCATTATGTTTTCTTTATTTTTTTAATAATATTTTAGGCTAAGTTCTTTAAAAAAATGTTTTGAAACTTGGTTGAGACTTGAAATACATTATTAGAAAATAAGGAAAGAAAGAAATTCAATCAATATATCATTTGGTCCATGATGTTTATACTGCTTTTCAATTGATGTTTCTAAATTTTCAACAATTCTTCTAAGATAATAATATTTTCCAATCAATTTTCTCATCAATATCCTTATTGAAATTGAATAAGGTCAATGACTAAGGAAATGAGATGTGACATTTAAAATATTTATTTCCTATAATTTGAAATCTTTTGAATGTTATTTAATTAAAAAAACATCAATTCATATAAAATCATATTTAAAATTCACATCACCATGTCTATATTCCATTTGAAGACACTATTGAATCCAATGTCATTGAAATATTTTGAGACATCTTAGCGTGAAGAATTAGATGACAGTTGAAATTCCGTTTGTATATAAATCATACACTATCAACTAAAATGAGCATAACATCCTCAGTTATCATAGAAGTTCAAATCTCTACTCCGATGGATTGTTTGGGTTGTTTAAATAAATATCGATTTCGATGGAAATTTTGAGGTCTATATATAATATCAATAAGATATAATAAATGAATATTATGTTTTTTTTTTAAACAAGTTAACATGTTCGTTATTTATATTAGGACAACAATTAGGTGTAGTCTAGGCTGTACTTATCTTCATGCTATTCGCATAGAGATGTCCACAGGGCGGGATAGGGTTGGGAATGCAATTCCCACTTCCCATTTCATTCTCCATCTCGTGAAATTTCTGATGGGGAATTTGCGGGGATCAGATTTTTTCTCTGTTACTTTTTTTATAAAAAAAAATCAATTAATTTAAATCACTAATATGAACAAATGGTAATTAAATAATTAACTTTATCACTAAATTGGTTATTATGGTTATTTTACATTATAATTTGAATTTAAAGATAAATTACTCAAATTTTAAATTTTTTTAGTAGAAATAAATAAATATAAATCAAGTTATTCATGTATATAATTTAAATTTAAATATTCAATCTAAACATATTCATTATCTTTTGCAATAAATAATCAGATTTGAAATTTAAATGTAATATTTATATAATAATAATAATAATAACATAACATTAGATAACTATATTAAATAAATATGTAGAAGCTAATCGAGGTGGGATTCCCCGTCCCCATTTCCCCACCTAATCGGGGAATCCCTGTCCCGAACCTACAGAAAAATTGGACATCTCTATATCTGCATTTATTACACAAAAAATACAATTTAATTTTTAAAAAATAAAATTACTTGCTATGTGTCAAATTTTAATTGGGGAATTGGTGGATTGCACAAAGATAGGTGCAGCCCAACCAACATCCAAATATTTTTCTTCATATTATATCTATTTTAGGAATAATCTGTTGCTTATTTTTTATGTTTCATGAATTCTTTTATGATATAATGGAAATGTCTATTATTTTTTGTCATTGTTACCTATGGAAATGTAAAAACACATGTCAAAGCTTAACACCTTCAATTCTTATTACTTTTCAATATCAATATGGGGAAAAAAAAATGAGAAATGAAACGGTCGTCTTATTCAAAACCCCTTCTCTCCCACTTTTCTCTCACTTCACACCTTGAAACGTACCGTTCTTATAGAGAGAGACACTTTCACATCTTCTTAATCCGAAATGGCAAAAGGTTCTTTTTTTAGAATACCCCGAAAACAAATCCATTAGAAATAGTGTGGGGTCTGTAGTTCATAAGATTAGAGCGCGTGACTACGAACCACAATGTCGGGGTTGGAAGCCGGAAGGCTTATTGTTGTATATTGATTAGTTGCATGTAAAGTGGGAGGATATGATGAGTAGAGAGAGAGAATGTATTGGGAAGAGAACTTAGAGAAGAGGTATGATATGATTGGTTGTGTGGTTCAATTTTTTTTGAAGAGAGAAGCTAGAAATGGCACTCCATACAAAAAGCATGCCTCCACTACTCTACTTTGATCATGATCTTCCAATTTCAAATGCTTTAAATTTTTTCTACAAATCAAATGATTTTTGTACACATTAATTCAACCAATCCTTTCCTTGTGTGCATGCTTTGATTTCCATCCTTATTACTCTAATCATTTGTGTTCCCCTTAGTTACCTAATTAATTCCATTCCCCCAAACACTCAAATGCTACCATATTCTATCTTCTTTCATTTTAAACCAAACCTTTTGTTTTTATTCATCTAATTTTTAACTTGATATTTAGTGAATTTGCACATTTATTAAAATGTTAATCAACCTCAATTTGAATCATGAACTTATAAATCTAGGTTTAAAATGGATTTTGTATTATTTAGTAAGTCACTCAAAATTCAACAATTGAAAGGTTGTATGAATAATGTCTGTCAATTTCAAATATTGATCTAATAATTAAGTAGGCTTAGTTGTCAATTATTAAAGACATTATGAAAATTACTTGAAATAGTGGTGAAAAAATACATAGACATAAAACATGTGACCAAGAGATTAGAAAATCGAATCTTTCACTCCAAAATTGTTCTATTAAAAAAAAGTACACATATACATACTTAGTAAGGAAGAAGATTTAAATAAAGAAAATTAAGTTAATATAAATGAATTTCTTCCCTGAGTTGATTATAATTGTTTTAAAGTTACCCTTACTTAAACAATTTTTAAAAGATTGAAAACATCTTGATGCATAAATTTTAATAGGAGTAGCAATTTAGTTTTTAAATTTTATGATGTAACAATTTAATATCTATCGTGATAAATCTCATCAAAATTATGTGTCAATTTTATTATGGGTTTTTGCAGGGAAGACCCTTAAAAGGGTCCAAATGAAATTTGCTCCAAGATCAAATTTGTTCGAAAAATGACATTTTGCTTACATCAATTGCGTATGAAAGTACTACTTTCAAATTCTATAAAACCCCCCAACTACTCTTTACTCAAGTTCTCAATTAAGACCAAACAACATTTCATTGATTTCCAAACTGCGCGTGAAGGCCTGATGTCCAACTGAATTTTCGTTTCTTCATCTCGTTCCCAATTCCTTCCTCTCGCTCCTTTCTCTCATTTTAATTCACGTTCCAACTTACATCTTCGATTCAAGAAGAAGAAAAGAAATTATCGAAAAAGAGGGTGATTGTGAAAATTCCAACAAAGTGGATCGGCGATGGGGTAAAAGCCTCGAAGAAGAAACACAAAAAAGAAAAAAACCAAAAGAAAAAAGACTACAAAAGGAAATGAAAAAGAATGCATTTAAAGTTAAAAGTGGTAATTTCATAGGATGATGACATCAGCATAAAACCAAAATTCATTGGTTTTAAAACTTGAAGTGACTTTTCATTTTCATTATAGGGCCATCTATACAATTATTCCAATTCTAATTATTTTATCAATTTATATATATGAGAAATTTAATTAAATCTTAATAAATATTTTTACAATAGGGTTCCATCAATAAATTTAAAAATATACACAACACAGACTAAAACGGATCACTTTTTTTTCCTAACAAAAATGATTTAGTGGGAATGATTTATGAAAATAAAATTGTAGAATATTGAAAGAATAAATTAATGATTGTGTGGAGAGGGAGACAATAGTCCGTTCGCATCCACATCACCACATGCCTTGTTATTATCACCGACATTGTTAATATTAAGATGCTCATACTCTATGGCAAAATGGTCGTGACATGACAACTTTTTTTTTTTTTTTTTGGATATTCTTTTTGAAAAATAATTTTAGAAGATAAGAATAATAGAGTTTCGACTTTTCTTTAAAAGATCATTGGTTAAGTTATGAAATTAGTTCTTGAAATTCCACATCTCAAAAGCTTATTTTATTTTTAAAAAAAATGTGAGAAAAAAACTCAATTGAGTTTATTATCACTTGAATTTCTTCCTTTTTTAAAAAAAATATTTTTAATATCTATATTAAATTTTGAAAATTAAACAAAAAGCTTGTTTTTTTTTATATTAATGATGTTGATTGTCTATTTGGTATATTGCTTTTTTAGTACCCAAGTTTGGAGAACGATGGATTTCATATCTAGATTTTAAAATCGTGCAACCTTAAGTCTAAGTTTAGAAAATCATTCAATTAGGTCTATGAATGTCTTCATTAAGTAATTTATGAAGTTTCGACTTTTCTTTAAAAGATCATTGGTTATTAACAAATGAAATTAGTTCTTGAAATTCCACATCTCAAAAGCTTATTTTATTTTTAAAAAAAATGTGAGAAAAAAACTCAATTGAGTTTATTATCACTTGAATTTCTTCCTTTTTTAAAAAAAATATTTTTAATATCTATATTAAATTTTGAAAATTAAACAAAAAGCTTGTTTTTTTTTATATTAATGATGTTGATTGTCTATTTGGTATATTGCTTTTTTAGTACCCAAGTTTGGAGAACGATGGATTTCATATCTAGATTTTAAAATCGTGCAACCTTAAGTCTAAGTTTAGAAAATCATTCAATTAGGTCTATAAATGTCTTCATTAAGTAATTTATGAAGCTTTTAACATTTCTTTTTTAAAATTAGATGGTGTGACATTAACAAATTGTAGCTGAGGTGAGAAAACAAAGCCCTAAAAACTAAAACATGCGTATATAATAATAATTTAAACCAGTTTAGATTGGATTGAACTGAAAAAATTGTATAGTAAATATGCAAACCAAACCGAATAGGTCAATTCTTGAAGATTTCATCCCATCCCAAATAAAAAATTTGTTTATCCTAATTTGAATGATTGAGTTCATCAGATTTCTTGAATACCCTTAGATTGCATGATTTTGAAACTTAGAGACGTAATTAACTAGTTGTCCAATCCTTAGTGACTAAAAAGGTAATTTATCCAAAAAAATATAATATGAAAATTGGTATGGATAGCCCAAAATAGGAAGTCAAATGAAACTTAACCTAGATTTTGAAAATATAATTTTTTTTGGCATTCTACTTATGTGATCCACTTGCGAAATTACCAAAATCACGTCTCATTCTTTCTTCTTTGTCGACGCTCATGCCTAGGTCATGCTCCTCACTTAATTCTTCTTCCCCTTTTTTCTTCAATTCTTTCTTCTCTCTCATTTCTTCCTCGACCAAGATACTCGGTGGAATTACCCTCCCATCTTCTTCATCTTCTCCTCGTCAGGAAGACTGGTTGATGAAGTTGGAGAAATCAAAGCTCTATCGTTGGTAATCTGGACAAATCAAACCTTTGCTCCTCAATCTCGCTCATCCTTCTTGCTCCTTGCTTACTCTCTTTGATCCTCATTCTTCCTTTGATTCTAAAGGGTTTTCATCTTGCACACACAAATATGATGTGAAAATTAGAAAACCAAGAAAAATAGAGGGAGGGGCTAAAAGGAAGAAGATAATGTAAACAAGAGTGAAAGGCTTCGAGAAGCAAGGAGAAGGCGGATCAATCACCTTCACTTAGTCTTTCCGGTAATTTCACCTGATAGTGACGTAAGGAAAAGATCAAAATACTTTACTTTCAAGGGGTGGGTCATTTTTTTTTTCAATCTCCCATTTTGGATTACCTATACAAAAATCCTAGAATATAATAGGAAGAGACATCAACATCAATACATGGTGATGTCAACATAAGCCTAGCTCAACTATTTTTTTTTTTTTTTTTTAATACATAGTTCAACTAGTTATAACCTTAATTTGTTAGATGTTCAAATCTTCACCTTCCCTTATTAATGTTGAATTGAAAAAAAAAACATCAATTTTGAATTTATATCAAACACTAACATATGTCTTCGCTCAAACACAAAGTCAACATGGACCATTATGCATAAAGCAAAGCTCTTTGATTGGTAATCTGGACAAATCCGGCCTCAACTCTCGCTTCAACCTCTCGATCTCGCTTCTCCCTCTTACTCCTCACTCACTTTTCTCGATCTTGCCTCTTCCTTTGATTCTCAAGGAATTTCATCTTCTTCTCCTTCTTTTCTCTCATCTGCGCACAAAAAAAATTACAAAAAATGGAGAACCAAGAAAAATGGAGGAGAGGCTAAAAGGAAGAAGACAATGTAAACAAGAGTGAAAGGCTTCGAGAAGCAAGAGTGGAATCGAAAAGCGAGAGAAGCAATCCCGCTTGCTTGATTTTTTAATAATTTCATCTCACGATGACGTACGGAGAAGGATAAAATACTTTATTTTCAGGGGTGGGTCAGTTTTCGTTTCAACCTCCCATTTTGGATTACGGGTACAAAAATATCAAAATATTATAGGAAAAGATATTAACACCAATATTTTGTGATGTCAACATGAGCCTAGCTCAAATATATATATATATTACATATATTTTTTAAGGACATATCTCAACTAGTTATAACATATCTCAACTAGTTATAACCTTCATTTGTTAGATCTCCATCTTCCCTTATTAATGTTGAATCGAATATATATATATATATATATATATATATATATATAACATCAACTTTGAGTTTAAATCAAACACTAACATATATCTTTGCTCAAACACAAGAGTATGTTTGGGCCAAGGAGTTGGGAAGTAAGAATTAGATAGTAGGAGTTGGAAATTTGGCCCAAGAAGCTTGTAGGTCTCACTACTAAAAGATATCAATTTTATACGCTATCAGTTAGAATATTAAATGCAACAAGGAAGACGAAGAGTTAAAGAAGAAAAGCAATGCGGTAGAGAGAATACGATATGTTTTTCTGAGATGACCTTTTCTGTTATTTTTCCCTTGATATTCTGTGTAGATATACAGAGGCTTTAAATAGCTTTATACAATTTGGTTAAAATGAATAACAAATATATTTGTACACTTTTGATTAGCTAAAGTAAATATTCCTTCTAACAACCTTTCCTTCTAGAAGAATGCTGACATGGATTGAAGATGCCGACTGTTTGTCCATGTGTGCTGCTGACGTGTTCTTCTCTTTCTTTAACATCCCCCCTTAAACGAGAGGGTACATCAAGTACACCGAGTTTGGAATGAAGAGACTGGAAGTGAGAATGTGTGAGAGGTTTTGTGAGGCAATCGACAAGCTGATTTGTCGAAGGAACATATCGCACTTCCAAGGCTCCACGAAGGATATGATCTCGTACAAAGTGAGCATCGATATCAATATGTTTCGTTCTGACATGAAATACTGGATTGATGGCTATGGCAGCAACGCTTAAGTTGTCACACCAAATAATTGTTTGACAGAGGACAACATCCCAAGTTCCGACATTAGTTGGTTGAGCCATATGACTTCAGATGGAGTGTGTGCTAAGGCCCAATATTTAGATTCAGTACTAGATCGGGCTACAGCCGTTTTCTTCTTAGAGGACCAAGAGACTAAGTTGTTTCCAATAAAAATACAATAAGCTGCAACGGATTTTCGATCCATCAATGTTAGAGGCCCAATCCGCATTTGAGTAGGTAGAGACTGATAAATCAGAGCTTGGTTGAAACAATATACTAAAATGTTTGGTTGCACTGATGTAACGAAAGATGCGTTTTACAGCTTGCCAGTGGACATTCGTTGGTTTCTGAAGAAACTGACTTAGGTGATTAACTATATAGGAGATGTCCGGTCGAGTTGTGGTGAGGTACTGCAAAGCTCCAATGGTGCTTCTGTAAATAAATGGATCCTCAAGAGGAGTGCCATCAGCAATTGACAGGTGTTTTCCAATAACACTAGGGGATGGGGTAGGCTTCAAGTTTGTGAGTTGTAAACGATGTAGAAGATCATCAACATATTTTGCTTGGTTTATAATGAGACCAGAATCAAGGTAGTGAACTTGAAGGCCCAGAAAATAGGTGAGTTGTCCCAGGTCTTTGAGAGCAAAGGTGTTGTCCAACAACCTAATGAGTTGATTGATTGTTGAGGGGTCATTTCCAATTACAATCACATCATCAACATAAACCAAAAGAAAGATTACCGATGACTACTTGTGTAGATGAATAGAGAAGAGTCAGACCGTGAGTTTATGAATCCCCATCGAAGAAGCTCCCTTGTGAGAGCAACATTCCAGGCTTGAGGTGCCTGTTTTAGGCCGTAAAGGGCTTTGTCAAGCTTGCAGACGTGATATGGATAGGATTGATTTACATACCCAGCAGGTTGTGTCATATACACATTTTCTTCTAGAGTTCTATTCAGAAAAGCATTGTCAAAATCTAGTTGCCGTAGACTCCAACCATGAGAAGCAGCAATGCTAAAAATCACTCGAATTGTTGAAGGCTTGACAACCGGACTGAATGTTTCAAAGAAGTCTATGCCCGGATTCTGATGAAAACCTTTGGCTACAAGTCTTGCTTTGTAACGTTGAGTTAAACCATCAGAGTTACGCTTGATTCTGAACACCCATTTATGTCCCACCATGTTCATATCTGGTGTAGGAGGTACAAGCCGCCAGGTACAGTTTTTCATTAAAGCAGTATACTCGGCATCCATGGCCTACTTCCATGGAGGGGAAGCTAAGGCATCTTGAGTTTGGGTAGGTTCGGTGGCCAACCAGTCAACAGAGGATGAAATAGTGAGGATTTTGGGTTTGAATATACCAGCTTTCCCTCGGGTTATCATAGGATGAGTAGGTAAGGGAATATGTTTGGCTGATGAAGTATTGGTGAGGTTAGGTTGAAGGTGTCGGGTGGAGGAGACAGAGGATACACGATCGGGTGGTGATGATGTTGGTAGACGATCAGATAGACGATCAGGTATAGGTGAACGATCGTTTTGAAAAGGATTTGATAGATGATCGGATGAAGAAGAGACAGGTAGACGATCGTTGGATGTAGATAAACGATCGTGTAAGGAATCGGGTGTGGGTAAACGATCGTTTAGGGATGAGAAAGGTAAACGATCGGGTTAGTTTGGTATTGGTAGACAATTGTGTAGACTATTAAGTGAGGGTAGGCGATAGTTGGTAGGTAAGCGATCGTCAAGAGGTGAACGATCGTTTAGAGACGGATCATGTAGGCTATCGGGTAGACGATCTGATAGGGGTGGGCGATTGGGTGAGTGATCGTGTAGTAAGGGATTTAGCAACCGATCATATAGGCAATGGGTATTTGGTGAACGACCGTGTGACAAGGAATTTGGTATACGATCGGGTAGGCAATTTGGAGAAGGTGAGCGATGGGTAGTAGGTATGCGATCAGGTGATGAATTTGGTAAGCGATGAGTAATAGGTGAATGATCGTGTGGTAACTGGTTTAATACACGATCGGGTAGATGATTGGTGATGGGTAAGCGATCAGTGGAATTTTGTGGGCGATGGGCAATAGGTAAACGATTGTGTGGATGTGGGGTAGACAATCGTGTGGTAATTGGTAAACGATCGGGTAGACGATTTGTGATAGGTAAACGATCAATTGGATTTTATTGGCGATGAGCAATAGGTGAACGATCGTCTACTTGTGGGCAGGGATTATTTATTAGAAGAATGGGTAGGTTGAGTGTGGGTGAGGGATTGAGCTGGTTTTTGGTATTAGACTGGGTGAAGGGAAACTCATCCTCATTGAATGTGACATGCCGAGAGATGATGATCCGGCCATCCTTGGTTAAACATTTGAATCCTTTATGTTGTTGACTGGGGCCTAGATACACACATTTTTCTGAATGAAAGTTGAATTTGTTGTGTTGAAAGGGCCGGAGGTAAGGAAAACAGGCACAGCCGAAGACCTTTAGCTCTACAAAATTTAAGCTCTTGTTAAATAGAATAGAAACAGGGCATTTACCTTGCAATACCACTGTGGGGAGTCCATTAATAAGCATGGTGGCAGTGAGGAAGGCATCCCACAAAAAACTCAAGGGTAGGCTGGCCTGTGCTAGCAATGTGAGGCCGGTTTCTACCACATGTCTATGTTTTCTTTCTGCTCGGCCATTTTGAGCAAATGTGTAAGGGCATGATAGCCGGAAAAGGATTCCACTTGAGTTACATAACTAATGAATTTTCGCATACTCACCTCCATTATCAGACTGTAGAGCTTTAATTGGTTTATTGAATTGATTCTTGACATAGATAAAAAAGTGCTGAAATACTTCCAGAGCACCACTCTTTTGTCTCAAGGGATAAATCCAAGTGTATCTACTATAATAATCAATGAATAGCATGTAGTATCGAAAACCATCTGAAGAAACAATAGGGGCAGGTCCCCATAGGTCAGAATGAATCATTTCAAAGGGTTTAGTGGCATGGTTTTCAGCCTTAGAAAATGGTAGACAGTGAACTTTACCCAAAGGACATGATTCACAAAACAAATTCTCTTCATTACTTTGAACTTTGAGATTAAATTCACTAATGATAGAATTCAAAATTTTCATTGAAGGATGACCTAAACGTCTATGCCACAAAGCTTTGGAGATAGCTACATTAAGTCTTGCTGTTTTTCCAGCCAAAACTAATGCATACATGTTTTTATTTATGTTCAAAGGTATTTTGTCCTCAATGTTCTGGTTCTTCCATCCCTCTTTCCTTTCCACAACTACTTGGTCCAGGTGATACAGCCCATCCTTAAGGTTTCCTTTCAGTAGTGTTTGACCCGTACGCTTGTCTTTAACAAAGCAATGCACATCATGAAATTCAAAGTAGATGTTATTATCTTGGGCTAACTTGGACACACTAACCAAATTCTTTGTGATTTCAAGAACACACAATACATTCTCAAGTATGACAGTATTCTTTTCATCAGACAATAAAGTATCATCAACACAGGATATTTGCAGTTTATTCCCATTTCCAACAATAACTTTCTCATTACCTGAGTATTCCCCTGCAATGTTCAAGTTTGCAAAATCAGCCGTGACATAGTTTGTAGCTCCATTGTCCACATACCAATTCGGATCAACCACTGTTTCTGGACCAGCAAAAGGATTGGAGTTTTGGGCAACCATGAATGTTGTGGGGTTGGGTGGGACATTGTTACCAGAATTTGAGCTTTGTCCTCCCCTGTTCTGTCCAAAATTCCCAACAAATTCTTTGTTAAAACGATTAAAGCACACAAGGGTTAAATGTTCATATTTACTGCAACTTGGCATGTGGGTTTGTTGCCACGACCATGACCTCGTCTTCGACTAGTGTTGGAGTTGCCATTGCGTCCTCCACGTTGTTGATTAAAGAAGGGACGAGAGTTGGTCTGATAGTAGCTGTTCATCTGTCTGGATTCATTGGAGTTTCGACTTTGAACCATGTTTACAGCAAGGACAACATTACCAAGATTCCTTTGAGCATTTTGGTGTTCCAACCGTTTCTTATAGATGAGAAGCTCGAACTGCATATCCAACCAGGAGATATCCGATTTGCCTTGAATGACAGCGATGACCGGATTGTAGACTTCTTCTAGAACGAGAAGAACCTGAGATATTAAACATCTTCTAGGTACAAGACTTCCAACCTATCCTAAGTTATCAACATTGGTTTTCATAATACGTAAATAGTCCTCCATTTTGGAGTTACCTTTCTTAGTGGTCTGAAAAACATGGCGAAGAAAATCTTCTTCTGCTCTTGATTGCATACCGAACAGGTCTTGGATAGCTTCCCACAGATCCTTAGCGTTGTTGAAGCCTAACAACTGCAAGGCTACTTCAGGGGTCATCGAGTTATAGAGCCATCCGAGGAGTAGGAGATCCATTGTGACCTATTGTTCGAACAAAGGATTCACTATTCTTGAGCAAGCGGAGCTCGACGAGGCTTTATTGGTGCTTTCGGCAACATCCCCACCTTGAAGAAGACCCGAATCTTCAGTCATTGCTGAGACAAACTTCGGAGGACAGGATTTTTCACCTGTGAGATGACCTTCAAGTTTATAGCTTCTTAAGATGGGTAATGCGAGGGTTTTCCATAGTAGATAGTTGTTTCGGTCGAGTTTCACGGAGGTGATTTAGTTCAACAATTGATTCAAGGGTGGGTTGGTGAAGACGACGGTGGTTGAGGAAAATGGAACGTTTGAAGAGGCGTTGGCCATTAATATCGCTCTGATACCAAGTTTGAATATTAAATGCAACAAGGAAGACGAAGAGTTAAAGAAGAAAAGCAATGTGGCAGAGAGAATACGATAGGTTTTTCTGAGATGACCTTTTCTGTTATTTTTCCCTTGATATTCTGTGTAGATATACAGAGGCTTTAAATAGCCTTATACAATTTGGTAAAAATGAATAACGAATATATTTGTATACTTTTGATTGGCTGAAGTAAATATTCCTTCTAACAACCTTTCCTTCTAGAAGAATGTTGATATGGATTGAGGATGCTAACTGTTTGTCCATGTGTGTTGCTGACGTGTTCTTCTCTTTCTCTAACACTATCAACTCCCTACACTATGTCTCAAAGTTTACAACGTCTTAGATTTTATAACTCTTTGGAGCTTACTATTCCACTCTTTGCTCCAAACACCAAGTCAATATGAACCATTATGCATAAATTCTTTAAAATATTATACAATAAGGCAACCCCTTAATTATCATTTGATACACGTTCAAATTTTGTTTGTCTTCCAATAACCGTTTCATACAGACAATTTAAAACTTTTCTCGTACATTCAACATTATAAAATTACCAGTGACGCATTACATTCGAGTCTCATTACCCCAAGTTCCTATCTACTATATATTTGGACAAGGCAATGTTTGAGCAAGGAGATTGATAACATTTTACAAGACCATGGATAAGTCTCAATACATTAGGTATATATTCTTCTAATCTAAAACTTTGACAAACAAATTGAACAGGTATCTTTCAACCTTATTTTATCAAAAAAAAAAAAAAGAAAGAAAAGAAAAAAAAAGACTTATTTCATCATGTTTTCATATTTATTTCATATAATAATATAATAATATATCTTCATTTAATTTAAAATTCTAGAGAGGTCGGTTTGCGGACTTGCTTAAAACCCCCCACCATCGTTATCACTTCTGGAGATTTTGAGAGAGAGAAAGGGAGAAAGAGGCGCAACCAAACGAAGCCATAGGAAGTGAAAACCGTGTGTTTATCTCCTCCTTTTCTTCTCTTTCACCCCTTAATTTCTTCTTCATTTTGATTATTTTTTCTTCCCTTTTTCTGTGAATTCAATTCATAAGGTTCCCTTTTAGATTCTATTCCTTTTTCCTCTTTTTCTTCCGGTTGTTTATGGAATTTTTGTTGGTTGATTTCTGTTTCTGTCTAATTCCAAGCATTTTCTTTCTCGATTGCATATTGTCTTGTTCTCTTTTAGATTTTTTCTTTTGTGGGTATGTTTTTTTGTTTTCGTCGTCGTTCATTGAATAATTAGTTCTCTGTTTCTTTCTATTCGTAATTAGGATTAACATGAAAAATTAGGAACTGGGTTTGTATGAAAATTCCATTCTTGTTCGAATTTGCATCTTGTTTTCTTTCTATTTATTGGGGTTTTTGTGGAATGTTGTTATTTTCTGCTCTTTGATCATATTTTTTGTATGTTGGTGGTGGGTTGTTAGCGTATTCGTTTGAATCGTTTCTACCTCTTTTTTTTCCTCATATATGTTGCTTTGGTTCTGTTTTGATGATAATACATTCTCTATACAGATTTTTTTTATCAGCAAGATTTTTGCATTTGATTGCAGAGAAATAGATTGGTGAGGAGTGCATTGGCATGTCTTACCAACAGCAAAATATGGATGAATTTGATTACATGGCGGGTGGGCATGAAATGGCTGATGAAATTGATGATGGTGGTGATGGAGAATTGGGCGATGATGAATTCGACATGGTTTGTTTTCTTTGATTTCCAATCTGTTATGCTCCTTTATTGGGCTAATATTGGTTATTTTATAAATCATGTGGACCCTTTGACTTTAAGATTTTCAAAAAATTTTGCAGCTTACCAAGTCCATAGATACATCGTCCGCCCTTGCGAGGAAGGGACTAGACATTCAAGGTATTCCATGGGATAGATTGAATATTACTCGTGAGAAGTACCGGTTGACAAGGCTTGAACAGTACAAAAATTATGAAAATATTCCTTCATCTGGAGCAGCCGTTGATAAGGTATGAATTGTCATGTAATTATCCATGTTCGCTAAAGGTTCAAAGGTTGAATAGAGGCTGTCATGGCCTTATGGATATTGGAAGTTCTTACACAAGTATTTTAGTAATTGTATTTGTCTTTTTAGGAATGCAAAGCAATAGAGAAAGGAGGGAACTACTATGAGTTCTTTCATAATACAAGACTGGTTAAGCCTACTATCTTGCACTTTCAGGTATTGCAGCTGACAATGTCGAATTCTCCCTTTTCTATTTTATTCTTATTGTTCTGAAAATAAGTTGATTTCTATTTGACATTTTCTATAAATTAGTTAGTTTACCACTATTTTTCAAATGCCTTAGTATATAGTTTACCACTATTTTTCAAATGCCTTAGTATAAAATTTTGTATTTCACAAGTCTATGCATATCTGTCCTTGGCACTTTTCAGGACGACTCACATACAGAGTCATAATATTGGTTGGTAGGTCCGTTCTCTAGGTATTTTTAATTTATTTTTGGTAAATGGTAATTCATTATTGTTCTCAAATGATATATGGACAATTTTTTGTGTTAAATGGTCTGTTTATCTGGTAAATTTTATTGTAATTGTGTCCATGTCTGGCAACTAAACTGGCTTCCCATAATAAAATAAATGGAATTCTGAAGTGAAATCCTTATTTTTCAAATAATTTAGTTAGTCTAGTCCCTGTTGTTGGATTTTGTGCTTATTCCCTCTTCCCGAGTTTTTTTTTGAGGAAAAAAAATTTATTATTTAGTTTTGTCTTGCAGCTAAGGAACTTGGTCTGGGCAACTTCAAAACACGATGTCTATTTGATGTCCAACTATTCTGTCATGCATTGGTCATCTTTATCTGGCAACTTATCTGAAATCCTCAATTTTTCTGGGCATGTAGCTCCTACAGAGGTTGGTATCGCACTTATTCTCATTGTTTCATCATATTTTAGCAAATGAAAAGACTGCAATGGAAGAGAGTCAGAGACCAGCGTAGGCATTGTTCTTTTATCTTTGTACACAAATCTGCCCATCTAGTAACAAAAGCATGAGATTATCTTACAAACATGAGAGTTTGAGTATAAAATGATTAATGTTCTTGTTTAGTCCATTGAAAATGACAATTTCCAGTTTCAATGGATACAAACGAAGATTCCCTTTTAAATCATGTTTTATTGCTGTTGATGTTGATGGTAAAGGAACATTTGTACCTTTTCAGTGATGCATCCGCTACATCTCCCGTGTCCTTTTTCTATGTACTTGTTCTTACTTATTGCTTCTTAAGCTCTATTTATTTTTTGCTGATGGCTTGGGTTGGAAATAGGAGTTAAGGTTCAATGTGATTGTTTTCATTTATTTATTTTTTATTATTATTTTCTTTTTATAGAAACAATTGCTTTCATTGAGGAAAAAAAAAAAAAGAATATAAGGGCATTAAAAAAAAAAGGCCCACAAAACCCCAAGAGGAAGGGTTTCCAACCAAGTAAAATATTGCTTTGAGAATAATTACAAAAAGTCCTCAAAACCAAAGGCCAAAGAGAACATGAAACCTCGCTAGGGACTCTCTCTTTACACCACAATACACATTTGTTGTTTTCATTTAACTAATTCCCTATGCCTTCTGTAATTTGTTTTGTTTGAATGGTCATGCAGAAACATGCTGGAAGTTTATTAGAGGGTTTTACACAAACTCAGATTAGCACACTTTCAGTCAAGGAGAATTTTCTTGTTGCAGGTGGATTCCAAGGAGAGCTTACTTGTAAGGTCAGCATGTAGCTAGTGATTTTAATCTTGTTTTCTCATGCTGGATTTCCAAATTCCCTTGGTTCATGAAAGAACCCAATTCCTGGAGAAGGTCATTGATTGTTGATATACCAAAGAAGCTTCAAACTTCCTGCTTATATTGATAGTGTCTCACATCAAATCAGTTCTATTTTCAACGTTCAAAATTTTTTTGATCTATTTTAAATATGTTTTAACTTTCGTGGTTTGGTCATTGGTGCAATGTGAGAGGAACGAGGTCAATTTTGTATTTGACATTTTGTTATAGTGTCTCACATTAAATCTGTTTCAATTTCAATATTCAAGATTTGCAATCTATCTTAAATGTTTTTAGCTTCCATGGTTTGGTTAACTTGTGTAACGTTGAGTGGAATGATGTCAATGTGATATTTGATATTGTGGTTTGTTCTTTGTGAATTTTCTATCTTATGCAAAAATTGTCTGCCTTTTGGTTCGGTCCAGTTAAAGTTGAAAACTTGAGATGACTGTTTTTTTTTGGAGGAAATTTTCTTTGGATAAGTGGCTTATTTCAGATCATAACTTCATTTGTTCCTGCAGCGTTTGGATAAACAAGGAGTAAGCTTCTGTACTCGTACTACACATGATGAGAATGCCATTACAAATGCTGTTGAAATATATGATAGCATAAGGTATATTTAGCACTTTGGCTGAGTCTAGTCTTGTTTGGCTGGATTATGTACATGAATTCAGACTGATCTGTTTATTTTTGCAGTGGTGAATTACATTTCATGGCAGCAAATAATGATTGCAGCATGAGAGAGTACGACATGGAGAGGTTTCAGCTTTTGAATCACTTCCATTTTCCATGGCCAGTAAATGTATGTCTCCTCCAGGTTTTACGTGAATGATTGGGTCTACATCCCCAATCTGTTCCGTTGCCTTTTCTCGATCAATTTCTTCTATTTCTTGAATGTATGAACGCCATGTAACTGTTAGTGCCCTATGCCAGGACAGTTCTGCCTGTAGAGCTGTGGTAGCGAAAGTTAATTTACAACAATATCAAAGTATAGAATGTATCTATAAATAGCATATTAAAGAACATGCCTTTTGGTTAAGGCGAATCGTTTGAATGTTCAGGGATAATATTTTAATGATTTTTTGTTTATGTTGCTGCAGCATACGTCGGTAAGCCCAGATCGCAGGCTGATCGTTGTTGTTGGTGATCACACAGATGGATTGATTGTCGATTCACGAAATGGAACGGTAAGGAAGTTTCTTTGCCATGCATATTGAACCCTATTAGATTATATTTAAATGCAAGTAGGAGTCGAAAGAGTCAAATGTTGTTTGAAGTTCTTGTCTGGCCTCACAATTTGGGTTCTAGTCCTTTATCAAGTTATTCATTAGGTTATTCTGTGAAATTAGTTGAGGTGCAAGAAAATTGGCTCGAATTCTCACGGATAAGATAATAAACGAAGTAAAGAAAAGAAAAGAAAAGAAAAGGTATTAACCTTGGTTATTGCAATGTGTGTTTCAGGCTATAGGCAGAGTTGTTGGTCATCGAGATTACTCCTTTGCTTCCGCTTGGCACCCTGATGGTCGCATGTTCGCTACTGGGAATCAAGACAAGACATGCCGAGTATGGGATGTTAGGAATTTCTCAACACCCGTTGCAGTTCTGAAGGGACATATTGGTGCTGCTCGATCGATCCGTTATTCATCTGATGGTCAGTTCATGGTGGTTGCTGAACCTGCAGATTTTGTACATGTGTATAGCACGAGTGCAGATTACAAAAAGAGGCAAGAGATCGATTTCTTCGGAGAGATCTCGGGGGTGTCATTGAGTCCAGATGATGAGTCTCTGTACATAGGAATATGGGATAGGACTTACGCAAGCTTACTACAATATAACAGGAGGCATACCTATGGATATATTGATTCATTCTTGTAGTCACTCTCTAGAAAGAGGTAAAAAGACTGGTTTTGAACAAGTATTTGGTAGGGTAAAAAAGAAAAAAAGAAAAGTTTTATCATTTTTATGTCAGAGCTACCAAAAAAAAAAGATGTCAGGGACTTGAAGTAATTCTTGGTTGGAACTGTTTTTGAAGTTGTACATAGATGGAGTTCCTTTTTTTTGTATGTTACATGTTTATTTCAAAATGAAAATGAATGGCTTCCAGGTGACTGTCTCTACCTTCTCCTTTTAGACGTCTCATTATGTAAAAGCTCTGTTAATGGTAGAATGATTTCTTTTTCTTTTCTAGAATTGATTGAACACTTCTCTGGTTATTCTTGGTGTGTTGATCATTTCTTGGCCATCTTTGATTATTTAGTCGCGAACCTTATGTAAGTGAAAAGTAGCAGATTAAGTGCTAATTCTAGTAGTAATAGGCAAGTGTCCTGAATAAAAGCAAAGCAGATTGACTATGGGCATATCTACATGAATTGAAGATCCCACGTAGAAATCATCTAGACCATGGGCTCAATTAGTCATGAAAACAGGATCTTTATAGCCTTAAATGATTAACGGAAACGTTGAGCACTTTTAGCCTATTGTCATTTTTTTCATTGATCATTAACAGAAAGTTAGACGTGTTTAATGGAATCTGAAAGACAAGCCTAGTTCATATTAAAATAAAAGAAAATACTTAATGGGATAGAAACTAAACTCATTGAAATATCTAAAGAGGGGTAAAAACGTGTTTGATGGAAAGCAAAGAATTAAAATATAAATACATAATCGTAAAGGATACAAAAATACAAATAAACTAAAACAACTTTCTATTCTTACTCCTTTATCTATCTCGATTCAATTTTTTTCAAAATGAATCAATACGTTACAAAAATAATTTTAGGTGCCTAGGGTTAAATAAGTCCGATCCCAGTCGATTTTCTACTGATTTCCTCTCTATTTTCTTCTGCCTTTTGGATTCTGAATGTAACAAAACTTTTCCTCTTGATCTCATGTCGATTATGGGTTAAGGAGGTAATTCTAGCTCTAGACGTAGAGTGGTTTTCCCTATTGTTGTAGACTTATGAGATTTTTTTTCGCTTTATTATAATTTCATAAATAGTTTTAGGATTCTTTTATTGTGTTGAATGTTTATGATTATATCTTCTCATGAATGTTTGACAAACTTGTTGAGATTTTGTAATTGATAGCTAGAGATTAATTTATAATACGTCACATATACTTGTAATTTAATCTAAGAGTAACAAAAGGTTGGTTAGACTTGTGATTTATAGTCTACCATGAAAAGCATTGTTCTATCAACCTAGGAAGAATCATGTTGAATATTGATTTAGACTTTTCTTGTTCGATATTCACCTTATTGTAATCTCAAGACCTTAATGTAGTTAATTCGAATTAATTAGGATGCATCTCATCTAATTAAGCTAGCTAATTAGGACTCTCACCTAGCTTTTCTAGGCAAGTTGGTTAAGCTAGACAATATAGGAATTAATTTGATGGATCTATGATCAAGTTACAAATTGGGGAATAACTTGAAAGTCTCAGCTAGATAGTTTAATCATTCAAATTCGTTCTCTCTATTTTGTAATTTATTTTTCTTGCTACCAAAACAACTCATCTCAAATCCCTCCCCCCCTTTCGGTTACCTCAGGTTGTAAACAAATTGCTAAAGAAATTCAACGGTTTCTTATATTCAACCCGTGCTACCACTACCACATTTTTAGGTGGAAACTAAATTTATTTGATCCATAATTGGCGAAAAATCCCACCCCTTGTGGCTTGTACAAGGCTAGCTATTTGGTGGGTATAAATTGTTTTAGTTGCATTAAATGATTTTCTTTATTTAACCTTACTATTCAATTTTGTAACATAGAAATGAATTGATCATGAGTCAACTAAAAGTTAATTGTAAGATGATAAAGTTGTTTCTTCCTCTTTAAATTCAACTAAAAGTTATCAAATTCACATTAACTTTACCTTGAAGAAAAAGTTGATCATGAGTCAAAAGTCTAAAAATTCTTTTCTTATCACATTGAAATTTCAAAAGCATACAAATTACAAGATTGCAATAAAGTAAATGCAACCATAAACTAAAATGCAAAGGAAGTAATTGCAAAACCATCAAATCTTTCAAGTTTTTTTTAATTTCCCAAGTCCATTTTGTGTTCAATCATTTCCACTTTCCAAAAATCTTAAAATTTCTCAATTTTTTTTTGTTGTGTATAAAATTGGCCAACATTCATATATTTCTAAAAAGAAAACTATATAATATCTGTTGCCCCAATATTTTATCACATAATTGGGTGATAATATACTAGTGTGTAAAATGGGAAAAAAAAAACAATTTTTAGGATATAGAAAGTTAAATCTTCATATTTTTCCATAAAAGTAATTTTTTTTCCCTTAATATTCATGGAGCTTTTCTACTTATGATAACATAAGGGAAATGTATGGTGCAGAACGTAAGGGCATGTTTAATTGGCAATCTAAATTTTTATTTTATATTCTCAAATTCATTAAATTTAGTAAATATGTGTTTGACGGACTATCTAGATTCTGTTTCTGAAAATTGTTTTTAGATTTTGTGATTCAAATAATGTAAAATTTAAAAACAACATTTTTTATGTTTTCATTATATCCATATTTTGAATATTAAATTTTAAAATGCAGAATTATATGAAATAAAGATAAAAATATTTAGAAATATGGTATGTAATGTTATATACTCAATTCATTTTTTTAAAATTAAAATATGAATTATGTAATGTATTATAAATTATATAATATAACAATATAATAATCATACAACAATTTTAACATAAAACATGTTCATAAAGAAATAAATAATAGTTTATTGTCAACTAAAATTTAGTGGATAACTACACTAGTTTTATTATTTATAAAAATATAATATTAAACACATTTTAAATAATTATTTAAATAATAATCTAATTTCTGAATCTACTACCAAACATATATTTAAAAACATGAAATATACCTTTGTTTTTGGGAAATTCTTATAAATAGAAAAATTCAAAAAAATATTTACACTTTAGAGTAAAAAGTCCCAAAAGTGCTTTGTACTTTTGGAACTTTTTGCTATAAAATGTAAATATTTTAAAATATTTTTATATTTAAAAAGGTTCCTTTGTTTTTATTGAATCTCATATCTTCAAATTTTTATTTTCAGACTTCCTACCAAATACTTCTAGATTTTCTATTAATAACAATGTACATAACTTGGCTTACACTAATTTCATATATTTGAAGGATTAGCTACTCAAATTCAAATTTTGGAAGCCAAATTGTAACTAACATGATAGAGTTATAAATTTTTTCTTCACTTTTCTTTGAGTGCACTATTCGGTTGTTTAATCAAGATTACTAGAAATCAGAGGAATATTGGAATACGTGAGAAATTAAGGGTGGAATGGGAATGAGATTGTGAAATGTGAAAACGGTGGAAAAGAATGTTAGATTAAAAACTATCAGAACAAAATGAGTTTAACATTAGAAATCGAGCCTAAAACACTCAATTCAAACATGGATTTTGGATTACATTACAATTCAAACTCATTCCATTACGACCCCCAAACAGTCCTTAAGGGATAAAGGATGTCGAAACACAAACCTCTTGATCGCTAACACATCCTTCTACCAATCGAGCTAAATTAACTTAAGTTTTTTTTTTTTTCCCTCTCGCTTTACTTTAATTTATTGTTTTCTATCACATTAAATATAAAAAAAAGAATGAAAGGACCATACAAAAATTCCCCACTAGATATGTACCACATTAGCTTTTATTACCAAATGAAAAGTGTGGGGGAGAAAATGGTAAAGTGGAGAAAGAAGTGAAAGGTATGAAATGATACTTTAGTTTAGAATTGATGCATAGAATTATGAGTTATATGTGAGTCACATCAAATATGCAGAAGAATCTCTATCTCTCATCTCTCTCTCAAATTATTGTCCAATCAATTTCTCTTTCTCAACTCTCCAATGAAATTCTACATCTTATCAAATAGCTAAGAGGGTAACATGCCACATGGAAACCTTCCAATAAAACCCAAAAACTCCCTTCTCTTCTTTGTCTCATTATTCCCATTTTATATTTTACATTAATTGCTTGGATGGTTTTAACCATACATCTTATTATTTATATTAGAGATCTTATCATGTTTATAGTGTTCTTTTTTTTTTTTTTAACTAATCGATAATGATAATGTTATGAATTTGATGACGTAAATAATAAAGAATCGATACAAAAATTTACGTGGTTTCCTAACAATATGTTAGGTATGTCTAATATGTTAACCACGTCCACTAACAGAAAGAGTTTGCAGTTCATTATTAGAGAGAAAATATCAAATTACAGATCAAGGGAGGTCTCTAAGGTTAGAATGTTTATATAGTACACTCTTTTAAACCCTTGGATGTTCAAAGCACCAGAAAATAGATTTAATGCATTCCAACAAATAATAAGTTCACTTACATTTAGTCATGAGATTTGAATTTAGTTTAGATTTTGGTCTTTGGCTAGATCTTCGAAACTAATTAATACTTTTATTCCTTGAAATTTCAAAAGTGATACATTGGGTCTAAGTTTGAATTTGATTTCTACTTAGCACTACAAGCAAAATTAGATCTCCCGATGTTTTTTTTTTTTTCCGACATATAAAATTAATCGAGAAAAACACGTCAGGAAGTCTAAGCATTGTCGATGCCATTTTTTAAAACATTAGGGAAGGTTCGTTATACTGACACCTATTTCATTTTACTTCGGGATAAGTCTTAGTCAAACTTCTTGTAATATAGTCCTTAAAGTTTGAAACTAGTTTCTAAGTAGCCTATAAGCAAAGTTGGTGTTTTGGATTAAAAGTGAAATAGAAATTTTTAGATGAGTATATAAAATTAATCTTATACTTCAGTGGAGAATCAAAAAGTATCAAATTTGAACGTTGGAGATCAATTAAATTTTCACCTTTTGAAATCTCAAGAAACACATAGAAAACTAGTTTGTTTTGAAAACTCAGGGTTGAAATAGAAACTAAATCCAAATTTTATTAACCAAGAATGTATTTACCTTACTATTTTTTATGGTCAAGGTTTTATTTTTTTTAAAATAGTTTTCAAATAAGAAATCTTGAAACTTGAAAAGTCAATTTTCATTTTCATTTTCATTTTTTTCTAAACTGTAATTGCTATTAACTAAGAAAACTCTTTTTTGATGGGAGCTCAACAGATATCATCTTCCTTTTGTAGGCTAATAATAGAAATATATATACTGAGATTCACTTTATCTTCCAAGAAATTATCTCACACTTTATTCTCAATTCATTGACTATAAGTGTCTAATAGAGAAAAGATCGTTTCATTCCAAAGAGATTCACGAATATAACAAGGTCATACATCGGTATCTGGAAAGAGCCAAGAATCATCATCAATCTGAATACTTCTTTCATCATTCCAAAATTGAAAATACACATATCAAATCGTTATAAACTGAAATTTATAGATTAAATTATGACTTTTACCTCGTATATTAACGTGTGAATTATTTTTACATAATAACAATGGCAATGGTAAACAATCGGATAGTTTTAATTTTACAAAATAAAATGATATAATTTTTTAATGACATGGGGTGCAAGTAGGCAAAATTCCCCTTGGTATAAGATACACTATTTTAGAATCTCCATGTCCAAGATTATATAATTAAACACATTGTACTTTATTAAAAAATAATACAAAAAGATTCTCAAAATTTATTAATTTTTTTTTTTAAAAAAATAATATTAAATAATTCGTGTGTAGAGATTTCAAATTGATTTTGTTTGAAATGAGTTTAGACGACATCCTTGTGAGGCGGGACTGCGAGAGTGCGACAAATCGTTCCAAAAAAACACCATTTGTCAAAATTATTGAACACTATCAATTATTTCTTTTTTTTCTTCAACAAAAAGTAGCCTTCTTTTGTGTTTAAATATTCAAATATATTAAAATAAGTCTAACTTATTTTTTGATATATCAAAATATCATTGTCTATCAATGAAAGATACTAATAATACATCGATAAAATGTTAGTAATAGATATCGATAGATGGTATCTATCATTGATAGATAATAAAATTTTGTTATATTTAAAAATATTTCTAATAGTTTTTTTTTATTTAAAACAATTACACTTAAATATTTAGAATTTAAAGGTTTGTTTCACATTTAAATTTTTATGTTTTTGAACTTTTTTTTCTTTTTAAATTTAACAACATTTATTATCGTAGAATTCAAATCTTTTGACTTTTTTGTTGAGAGTATACAGGTTGATAACTATGTTTAGATTAGTATATTTTTTTTTAATGTTTTGTTTTCCTGTAGATATGTTTAGATATTTTATTTTAATCTCTAAATTTTACATTAAATAATATAATTTCTATTTTTAGTTAACATAAAGTAAGAAGATTCGAATATTTGAACTTCACATTGGCAATATATATTTTAGGTCAATTGAATACTCAACTTTAAACATTAAATAGTAGAGTTAGAATCTTTACTATCAAGCTCTAAATCATAATTTTAACATAAATCAATTTTCATTTCAAATAATTTGTTTTAATATCCATACATTACATTAAAAAAAAAGTATTTTATTTTCTCCATTCATTTTTTAATTATCTAAACACTTAATATTGATAGGTCAAATTTTGCCCTTTCACTAATGTTAATAAATAAACCATCCAATCTCAAAAAAGTTAAGGGCCCGTTTAGTATCTATTTCGTTTTTTATTTTTTGTTTTTGAAAATTAAATCTATAGATACTACTCTCACATCCAAATTTATTCTTTTGTTATCTATATTTTACCAACAATTTTTTTTTTAAAAAAAGACAAAATTTGAAAACTAAAAAAGTAGCTTGTAAAAACTTGTTTTTGTTTTTAAAATTTGGCTAAAAATTTAACCATCGTATTCGAGAAAGATAGAAATCATGGTAAGCACTAGGAGAAAATATACTTAATTTTCAAAAACCGAGAACAAAAAACGAAATAATAATCAAACAGGACTATAAGCAATTTATGTCAAATTATTCTCGTAAATCTTTATAAAATTAGACTAAAATTAATTTCAACTTTACAAAACATTGAACAGATATCTTACAAGTCATTCGTCCATCACTCAATATCACATCTCGTAACGTAATAAATAGGAAACTTCAGCTACGAAAATAGAAAATTAAAGTTATTAAAGAATAAGAAGGGAGAAAAAGGAAAGAAAGAGAGTAAAGAATATATGGAAAGACAGGAGAAGAAACAAAGGTTGCCCCATTGTAAGTGTTTGCAACTAGAGAACATAAGGGAAACCAAAGACAAAGACAGCGGTGTATGGGAGTAAGGGTGGTCCCTCACCACACACAATAACTACCACTTTAGAAAAAGAAGAAAAAAAGACATAAAGAAAAGGCCAAAAGGGTCATTTCATATTTCATTCATTCCCGTGAACTTTCTTTGGATTTTTCCTAATCTTACCCCGTGTCCTTCCCATGTTCTTCTTCTTATTTCCCCTCTTTTTCCTTCTACTCTACTTTATTTTATTTTACGGAGAAAAAATATATATACATTTTTGGCTAAGAATTTTTTTTTTTACTTTTTATTTAGTCCCTATAATTTTTAAATGGTATATATTTAGGTTTCGTTTGATAACCATTAAGCCTATAGATACTAGTTTCTCTAAATTTCTTTCTTTGTTATCTATATTTTACCAATGATTTAAAAACCAAGCTAAATTTTAAAACTAAAAAAGTAGCATTTTTTTAAAAAAAAAAATGGCTAAGAATTCAACATTGTACTTGAGAAATATGTAAATCAAAGAAATGTGGATAAAATAGGCTTAATTTTCAAAAATAAAAAACCAAAAACCAAATGTTACCAAACGGGGCCTTAGTCTTTGAGTTTTAAGTTTGATTTCTTTAGTTCACAAGTTTCAAAATGTTGTAATTTTATTATTGAGATTTGAGTTTTGTTTCAATTTGTTCTCTAGATATCAAGATTCTACACTTTAAACATCTATTTTTCATTAAATATTCACTTTCATTCATTGACATTAATGTCTATTAATTAATCTAAAATTTCAATTCATAATTATGAAGTGTAATTTTAAATTTAATTTTAATCGTAATGAAAAATAATGTGAAAATTTTTATAATTATTTTAAATTAATTAATAGACATTAAAGATGAAAACTGAGTATTTAGTGAAAAATTAAGGTTAAAAGTGTAAATTATAAAACATAGGGACCAAATCAAAACAAAACTCAAATCTCAAAAGTAAACTTGTAACATTTTGAAACCTAAGGACTAATTGAATCCAAACTCAAAATTTAAGGACTAAATATATAACATTTTGAAACTTAAGACCAAATGGAGACTAGACCCAAAATTAGGGACGAAAGGTATTTTCTTTTCCCTTTATTTTATTTTTGGTTAAATGACAAGTTTAGTTGTCGAAATTATTTTTTGAAATTTCAAAATTATCTAATAACTTCTCGAGCTTTCTATTTTGTATTTAATAATTAGTCATTGAAGTTTTAAAAAAAGTTTGTCTAATAGGCTTTAACTTTCAATTTTATAATAATTCGATATATTTGAATGTTGTAAACATTATTAATTGATCTATTGGATATAATTTAAATTTTATGTTTAATGGAATCTTATACTCCAAATTTGTGTGTAATTCGTAATATTCAGACATAAAATTGAAAATTCATAGACTGTATAGATGTAGACTTCAAAGTTCAAGTACGATACTTGTAATTTAAAATTTATTTATTATATTAATTTTTTAATTTTGTAGGTATTGATACTTCTATTTGGATCGATGCCCTAAATCTCGTGGATATTGTAATTTGTAATTGTAATATACAAACAATTTATTTATTTAATAAAATCCGAGACATTTTATTTGACATCGAGTAGCATTAATCCACAAAGGCAATGAACTAGATCCAAGGTTATCTTTTATAACTTAAACATGTATGTGGAGACACACGGGTAAATCATGTTTAAGAGATAACTTAAACGGTCTATAGTAGATGAATAAGGTTGGGTACCTTATCCTAATTCTGACAACACTACGAATACAACTCGCTTTGTAAATGATCTGATCCTGATCATTTATGTGGAGACATGAGAGCAGGGATGTACAAAGAGTTTGTATAAGGCCAGACCACGAAATGAATAGTCTCACTATATAACACCGTTGATAGAAGAGACTTACATTTTACCAGACCATAGGTGACTAAACCTGAATCTTGAGTGAGTTGTGAACTCCTGCTTATGAAGGCAGTCCTTTGATTTGCATGGGTAAGAGTGGTAGTGTCACCGACTCAATATGCCTACACTTTTGGAGATTTGTCTGATTGGGGAATTGGGAACGCAGTTACACAAGAAAAAATTCACTCCTTCTCTATAGTTAGAGAAAGTAGAGAAATTGCTCCCTCAAGAGTTGATTCCGGGGCTTGAACAATGTGACCTCATAACCTTTTTCGGCTCGAAAAGGGTTTGGTCATAATTGGACTATGACTTATTATTCATTGGAGAGATCAGTAGTACTTAAGGAGTTAGATGTAATTATAGGGGGCAAAACAGTGATTTTGGCTCAACTGTACCTACGAACAATTTGTGAAGGGTCAACACACCGTTAATTGGTTATATCTAATGGACATAGAAATATATCTGTAGTGTGAAGAGTGCAGTTATTGATCATGGCAATTAATAGAAGTTGTCGATCTATATCAAATCATTGTATTAATTTAATAGAAGTTAGGTAATTTAATTAAAGAGTTTAATTAATTATCCAAGTAGCAATGAAGCTTCAATCTATAGGTCTATAAAGTCCTCTCGGTAGCTCAACTGGGATTATTGAGAATCAAATTAATTTTTGGGTTAATTTGAATAGTTCAAATTAATTATATATGATATAATTAATATAATGTATTTAATATATTATAATATAAAGTTTATTTTGAGAGAAAATAAATATTTGAATATGAGTCAAATATTAATTATATGAATTTGATTTATACTAAATACTATAACTTTAATGAGAGAATTATAAATTATAGGTTAAACTTTAAATTATATGTTATATTAGATATAACATATAGTATAACATACGTATTATATAATAATATATATTATTAATTAAATCAAAATTTGTTTTAGTTTAATTTAAATTTTGAATTAAAGGGAATGAGTTATGAAAATAACTTCCCTTCCATTTTTTTCTTTCATGATCATGCAGATGGAGTTGGTTGGCAGATATGAGCCTTCTTCTCCCCTTTCTTCTCATGCAGAGTATGTGATAGAATTTTGATCCCAAAATCATTTTTCTCTGGAAATCTTCTTCCCCATGTCCCAAAATTAACACAGAGTCTACGTCTCTTTGGATTCTCATCCCAAAAAAGAATACGAAGATTTCCGTTATAGTAGTGTTAGAGGTTGGATTGGGTTGTGAGTTTTTGTTGTTCATTGTCCAAGGAGAAATCAAGAAGGAATTGTGACTTCAAGGATAAGTGTTATCCTAACCCTATTTCCTCTTTTCTATTATGTAGTGCATGCTGTAAATTTTGTGCATATTTTTCTTCTCTAGTTTTTTTTACGTTTTTGTAAAATAACAAAATTGGGATTCGATTCTGCTTCTGCTTGGGTTTTCACAAACCATCAACTTCTAGCCATGTTTGACGATTTTTTATCTAATTCAAACAATGCGATAAGAATTTAAGTACATGACCTTTAAAAAAAAGTTACTAAAATTTTTTACTAATTCTTTTAGTACAATAACTTATGAAACGTGGGATCAAACCTCTAACCTTCATGAAAGAATACCATGTCAATTATCGTTGAACTAAACTGCAAATTTTGATTGGATTAATTATACTTAGGTTTGTCATTTGATTTTTGAATTTAAGAAATATTAATGGAGTTATTTAATTCAATCTAGAGTTTAGTTTGATGAAAGATTTAAGGCTAAAATTGAACTTGGGAGAATATTAGTTTAACTTTTTTAATATTCATTCAATTTTATTTCACAAAGGATAAAAAGATTCCTTAGTATACTCCTAAATTTTGTGTTGTTTCTATTCAAATGTATGTTGGAAATTTTGTACTAAAATAATATAAAATTGATTGATACTTTCCCTTTTTTTGTCAACCTTAAAAAGAATGTTTGCTTTTATCAAAATCATCTTTAAAAATTAGGTTTAGATTCTTTTTAATGTAGTCCTTAACTTTTCTTATTTATTTTGTTTTAATATCTAAACTTCAAACATATTTTGGTTTAACAATTGAACTTTGCATAAAAATTCATTTTACTACTTTTGTGTTTCAAAGTTTTCTCATTATTACTCTTTCCATTAGAATGTTTTAGAAATATATTTCAAAAGAAATTTTTTAATTATAAATGCATTGTTTGCACCATTATTATTGATGCAAATGGTCCCATATTGAAATTTCCAAAATTTTGTTAACTTTGATACAAATATTCCTTTGACACACATTAACACAACTTTCATAATTTATTATATTTTTTTTTTTCTCAAATTGAGTTTCAAGACAATAATCAATTCAAATATCTCTTTTTAAAATGAAAAGAAAGAAACATACAGAAATGTTTTAATTCAAAACAGAAACAAATTGCTCTAAATTAATACAGTATTGAGAATTGGTTCATGTTTTAAAATTTTTCCTTAAAAAAAAGGTGTATTGTGTGTGCGTGTGTGCGTGTGCGGGATTTATTAATATTAACTAAATATTTTTGCCATCAGTAATAATATTTAAATTTTAATGTCTTATATCATTTATGGATCAAATTGAAAAATTATGAAAGTAAATGTGTATTATTAGTTGTTATTTTTCGACCAGAATATAGATCCAAATTCATATTTCACAAACAAGGTTTATTATACTCTTATATTATTAAAACAAAATATGATATTAGAAATTTCATATGTAAACTCAAAAATTATGTGTCACATTGAATTGTTGATTCAATAATAGGAGTTAGAAACGAACTTCACATAAAGGATTATATGAAATTTGATAACTTAATTGAAATTAAGGAAATTAATAAAGGAAAGAATGTAATTTAATTTACAATATTTTGATAAAGGAAAGAATGTAATTTAATTTACAATATTTTGATAAAGCAATTTGGCATGTATTTATTTTATTTTATTTTTTTTTTTTTTTATCGAAGTGATGGGAAAAAACAGCCGAATTTAATGCTATAATAAAAAAAAATGAAAAATTGTAAATTTGACAATTTGACAATTAAAAAAAACGGTGTTTGTCCTTTTAAATTTTTGTTTATAAATATGCTCTCGAAAGGAATCTTAAAAATAATATTTAATGAATTTCAAATCAATAAATTGGTATCGAGTTGTGGGATATAAAATAATTTGCTGTCTTTCTATATATCCAAGTTACAAAAAAAAATAGTTTATATATATATAACACATTAATCAATTATTATATCAATTAATATCACAAGTCAATCATGAATTTATGTAAATTAATAATTATCATATAAAATGAGGAAACAGAAAATGCAAACTATCAATAAAGTTATATTTTTAACTCTCGGAGTTGTATCAATTAAAACGTCTTGAATTAAATAATCGTAATATCAATTTAAACTATAAATTTTTTTTAAATGTATTAATTTACACCTTTCTCTAGATTTCGTTTGACCATGATCGTATGAAATTTATAATTTGAATCAATTAAACGTCTAAATTTTCATGAACTAATCAATTTAGATAATTCATTACGATTACCTTTGAAAATCATCTATGTATTAATTCTCAAACATGTGTAGATTTTTTCAATTGTGAGCTTTATAAAATGGACAATTAGATTAAATGCATCAATGATTCTCAAAGAAAATTATGACTAAGAATCTAAACCGATTCATTTATGAAAGCTTAGGAGTATATAAACAAAAAATTTATGAGGAGATCGTAATGAGGGTGTAAATGGATACACTTACGTAAGTTCATATTTAAATTTATACAAATTGTAAAATTTAAGGATATAAATTGATATTATTCCAAAAATATATAGTTTCAATCATTCAATTATTAATATAGAATTTTAATCAGTACTTGAAATTATGAATTTAGGTATATATATTGGTTTTTTTTATAAAAATAAAGAAAAAAATTGATTGATGATCGATAATTAATTTTTTTAAAAGTACTATATTGGTTATATGGTTGTATAAAATATACATATTAAAATTTAAAAACCTAAAATTTATTACTTTTATAGAGCTGTATAGAGTTTTACCAGAGGAAAAAACAATATGGAAATTTTGTTATTTTGCAAAATTAAGGTATAAAAAATAGAAAATTGAGGGGAAAAAACTATAATAATGAAAGCATAGAGAGCCTATATGGAGGCCTAGTTTTCACTTTAACCTATATTTTATTAAATGTTAGCTGTGTGTTCAATACTTCAATATAACACCCTTAGATAATAGAAATCTTGTGAATAAATAGTTTTAAATATTTAAGTCACATGTTAAATTAAGCTTAACTCAACCGTAATTTGTATATACTTATGCTTTTTTAAGTTTGATAACAAAATTAAAATTTTGAAGCTCGATTCGATAACTATTTCTTTTAATTTTTTGAAAATTATAATAACATTGTTTCTACTTAAAGTTTTTTTTTTTTTATTATTATTATCTTATCTAGTTTTTACAAATGTTTTTAGAATGCAAGCCAAAGCTTAAAAAATAATTTTTAAAGACTAGATTTTATTTCGAATTTTTATTTGTAAATTCAAATATAAAAACAATCGCAAAGATATGGTGAGAAAATAAGTATGAACAAAAAAAATAAATGATTATCAAATGATATATTAAAAACTCAAAAATTAAGATATATTTGGTAACTATTTGATTTTTCTTTTAGTTTTTGGAAATCCAACTTCAAATTTATTACTTTGTTATCTAATTTTTATAAATATTTTAAAAATCAAGTCAAGTTGTGAAAACTAAATAAAGTAGTTTTAAAAATTTTATTTTTATTTTTGAAATTTGGCTAAGAATTTAACACTCTTAATATATACTTTGTAGTTTGTTCAATTTTAGTCCCATACTTTCAAATGTCCAATTTTAATTCTTGAACACTCAATAATCTTAAATTTAGGATGTATTTGGAATACATTTTCTAGTGTTTAATTTAAAAATAAGTCATTTTGAGGGAAAAAGATGAGAGAGTATTTGGTAACCATTCAAAATGACTTTTCAAGTTTATTTTCAACATTTTTTGTCAAAAGTGTTTAAAGAAAAATGAATTTTTTGGAAAACACTTTTTTCTCAAGTCAATCTAATTAGGTTCTTAGTTTTTAAAAGGTAATTTTTGTCGAAATTGATTCAATAATAATAATAAATTTCATATAATATATGAATATGAATATATAGTAAAAATGTTAATAAATAATAGAAAAAAATTGAAAAACAATAAAATAGTAGTAGGGACTAAACTTCATAGCTATTAAAAATATAGAAACTAAAATTAATATTTAATAGTATAGGGACTATATTTGAACGAACTTCAAAGTATAGAGACAAAAATGATGTTTTATCTTAAAAAATAACTTTAAACTAATAATGTGGAGTAATTTTAAGATTGAAAAAAAATACTAAAAATAAACTTAGACATTTAAAAGTATCCAAACGATAGAATAATTAGATAAAGAATTTTAATCTAAAACATAAAGAAAAAATATATTAATTATTTTTACGCAGCTCACTCAACCATCAAATTATCGTTTATTACGTGATAAATTATTATTTTTTAATATCTTTTTAATATCTTTTTATATATATATATATATATATATATATATATATATATATATATATATATATCGCATAACTGAAGTGAATTGCAAAAAGATGAATAAATGATCTAAGAAGAAAGTGAATTTAAAAATAGAAGGGCACAGAAAGCGAAGTAAGAGAAAGCAAAGCAACATAAGAGAAGATGAAGTAAGCGACAATTAGCCAAAATGGCCATTCATTCATTCATGTATCTTTTCATCTCATAATCATCTTTCTTCTTCAATCTTCAATCTTCAATCTTCATTCGCCATTTCTGTTTCTTCACTTCTTACTTTCTCTCTCTTTTTTCTTTCTATGTAACTTTCATCGTCTTCAACTGAAATCCATTCACTGACCCTGCATTCTTCATGTCTTTCCTCTGTTTCTTGACCCTTTCCCTTTTGGGATCCATGGCCATTCTTCTTCAAAATTGCATTGCCTTCAATGGGGTTTCCCCTCAACTAAACGACGACATCCTCGGCTTGATTGTCTTCAAATCCGACATTCATGATCCTTCTTCCTTTCTCGCTTCCTGGAATGAAGACGACGATTCCCCTTGTTCTTGGGAGTTCATTAAGTGCAACCCCATTAATGGCAGAGTTTCCGAGATTTCCATTGATGGGTTGGGACTATCAGGGAGAATCGGAAGAGGGCTTGAGAAATTGCAACATCTCAAGGTATTATCACTCTCTGGTAATAATTTCACTGGCAATCTTAGTCCTCAGCTTGTTCTTCCTCCTAGTCTCGACAGAGTTAATTTCAGTCGTAATAGTTTATCTGGGCGGATTCCTACTTCTTTAATCTCTATGTCTTCCATTAGATTTCTTGATTTTTCTGATAATCACTTATCTGGGCCTCTTCCTGATGAAATGTTTCTCAACTGTTCTTCACTTCATTATCTTTCTCTTGCTTCTAATATGCTTCAAGGCCCTGTCCCCAACACATTGCCCACGAGGTGTTTGTATCTAAACACTCTTAATCTTTCAGCCAATCAATTCTCTGGTAGCTTGATTTTTGTTCCTGGGATTTGGTCTTTACCAAGGCTGAGGACATTGGATCTTTCAAACAATGCTTTCTCTGGATATTTACCACCAGGGATTTCAGCCATTCATAATCTAAAAGAGCTCAAGTTGCAAAACAACCAATTCTCAGGGCCATTGCCTGTAGACTTAGGATTTTGCCTCCACTTAGCTACATTAGATGTCAGTCGAAACCGTCTCACCGGGCCGCTACCGGGCTCAATGAGGCTCTTAACCTCCTTGACCTTCTTCAACATAGGATTCAACATGTTTTCAGGTGAGCTCCCACAGTGGATTGGGAACATGACGAGCTTGGAGTACATGGAATTCACAAGCAATGGCTTCACTGGCAGTCTTCCCTTATCAATGGGGGGATTAAGATCTGTGAAATACATGAGTTTTTCAAACAATAAGCTGTCTGGGGACATCCCAGAGACATTGATGGAGTGTTCTGCGCTATCAGTGATCAAGCTTGAAGGAAACAGCTTGAATGGAAGGGTGCCAGAAGGGTTGTTTGAACTGGGTTTGGAAGAGATGGATTTGTCTCAGAATGAGCTGATTGGTTCAATCCCAGTAGGATCAAGCAGGTTGTATGAAAAGCTAACAAGAATGGACTTGTCAAGGAACAGATTAGAAGGAAACTTTCCGGCAGAAATGGGATTGTATAGAAATTTGAGGCACTTGAATCTGTCATGGAACAACTTCAAGGCAAAGATTCCACCAGAAATGGGGTTGTTTCAGAATTTGAATGTGTTGGATATTAGAAGCAGTAATTTGTATGGTTCAATCCCTGGAGAATTGTGTGATTCTGGGAGTTTGGGGATTCTTCAACTAGATGGAAACTCTTTGATTGGTCCAATTCCTGATGAGATTGGGAATTGTCTCTCACTTTACTTGCTGTAAGTATTATACCATTGTGGTCCTTCCTTTCTCAAGATGTACATTTTTTCTAAAGTTTTTTTTTTTTTTTTTTTTTTTTTTTTTACACTTTTATTTAATTTGGACCTCAACGTAAAACTTCTACTCTAACAACTGACATAGTGCTTCAACTATAATTTTAAAATTAGAGATTGGATTCCTTCACCCTACAAATTGTCAAATAAAAGCTTTTTTTTTTTTTTTTTTTGAATTGTGGTTGTCCTTTCTATTGTCTCTTGATGTTGGTATTTAGTTTGTTGCTGTGATTTGTTCCAAAAAAACTTGTGTTGGATTTAGGTCCTTTTTATTGCTTGATTTCATAATGGAATTTGGTTTTTTTTTTCTTATTGGCTAAATCTAGTTTTATTTTACTTTTGCGAGTGAATTTGTGCACCTTACGTAATTTGTCGATTTTTGGACAATTTGTTTTAGTTTCATTTTCAAGTTAAATATTTTTTTAGCAGAACAATGCTTGTGATAAGGATTAAACCTCCAATGGGAGTACATGTTAATTATCCATGAACTAAATTCTATCTAATATAATTAAATTTTAATTTCATTTTTTCATGTTATAAAATTAACATAAAAATTTGATTAAAAGTAAGTAAAACTAGAAAATTTCCTATTGATGCAATTTTTTTCATTTGATTCATCAGTTATATAATTTATTTTGGTTAAACTTAAACTTTCAATTTATGTCTAATATATTCATAAACTTTAAAATGTGTCTAATGAGATCTAAACTTTCAATTTTATATCTAATAGGTCGTTAAACTTTTAATTTTGCATCAAATATGATTTTAAAAAGTGTCTAATATGTTCTTAAGCTTTTCATTTTTGTATCTAGTAAGTTTGTGATACATTCTATATTTTTGGTAGATCTATAAGATTTTATATCTCATAGGTTTGTGATATTTGTCAAAGAGTTATAAGATACAAAATTAAAAGTTTAAGGGCTTAAAAAAGACAAAATAGAAAGGGTAGAAAAGTATTTAGACACTTTTTAAAGTTAAACTTATTAAACACAAATCTAAAAATTTCAAGGACTAAACTTATCATTTAACCATTTATCTTCTATATTATCATCCCATGCATGTATATAAAATTATTTGTATATGAAATCCAAGTTGGTTTCAAATAAAAGTATTGTAGTATTATGATGGGGAAAAGTAATAAATGATATTAAATATGGTGATGACCTTGTTGAGTTTACTTTTGTATGGCAGGAGTTTATCCCACAACAATCTAAGTGGAGCAATCCCAAAGTCAATCTCTAAGCTAAGCAAGCTAGAGATTCTAAGACTTGAATCAAATCAACTAAGTGGAGAAATACCTCAAGAGCTTGGAATTCTTCAGAACTTGCTTGCAGTTAACATTTCATACAATATGCTAACAGGCAGGCTTCCTGTTGGTGGCATTTTTCCAAGCTTAGATCAAAGTGCTTTACAAGGAAACTTAGGCCTTTGCTCCCCTTTGCTTAAAGGACCTTGCAAAATGAATGTCCCTAAGCCCCTTGTTCTTGATCCCAATGCCTATCCCAACCAAATGGGTGGCCAAAGCAGCAGAAACAACCCCTCACGATACTCTAATCCTTCCCCTCATCATGTGTTCTTCAGTGTCTCTGCCATTGTTGCTATTTCTGCTGCGACTTTGATTGCCCTTGGGGTGCTTGTAATCACCTTGCTCAATGTCTCCGCTCGGAGGAGATCGCTTGCATTTGTTGACAATGCCTTGGAAAGCTGCTCGAGCTCTTCGAAATCAGGGACTGTCACTGCTGGTAAGCTTACCTTGTTTGATTCGAACTCGAGGGCCTCGCCGAATTGGGTTAGTAACCATGAAGCCTTGCTGAATAAGGCCTCTGAAATTGGTGCTGGAGTTTTTGGAACGGTTTATAAGGTTTCATTGGGAGATGAAGGAGGAGAAAGAGATGTAGCTATGAAGAAGCTTGTGAAATCAAACATGATTCAAAATCCGGAAGATTTCGACCGCGAAATCCGAATCTTGGGGAAGGTTAAACACCCTAATTTGATCAGCTTAAAGGGTTACTACTGGACTGCTCAAACTCAGCTGTTGGTAATGGAGTATGCTACCAATGGAAGTCTTCAAACTCAACTCCATGGAAGGCTTCCTTCAGCTCCACCATTGTCTTGGGATAACAGGTTCAAGATTGTGCTTGGGACAGCCAAAGGACTAGCACATTTACACCATTCATTCCGCCCACCAATCGTTCACTACGATCTGAAGCCAACTAACATTCTTCTCGACGAAAACTTGAACCCAAAGATCTCCGATTACGGGCTCGCAAGACTGCTAACAAAGCTTGACAAGCACGTGGTAAACAACAGATTCCAAAGTGCATTGGGGTATGTGGCACCAGAACTAGCATGCCAGAGCATAAGGGTGAACGAGAAATGTGACGTACACGGGTTCGGGGTGATGATTCTAGAGATCGTGACGGGACGAAGGCCGGTAGAGTATGGAGAAGACAATGTGGTAATATTGACAGACCATGTAAGGTATTTGCTTGAGAGGGGGAATGTGTTGGATTGTGTTGATCCAAGCATGACTCAATACTCAGAAGATGAAGTAGTGCCTATTCTCAAACTGGCTTTAGTTTGCACTTCTCAAATTCCTTCAAGTAGGCCTTCCATGGCTGAAGTTGTGCAGATTCTCCAAGTCATCAAGGCTCCACTTCCACAAAGAATACAAGGATTTTGAGAACCCTCAATTTCATTTTCTCATATTACTTTGCTTTCTTTCTCTTTTATGTTATAATGGATTCTTCTTACTAGTTGCTTTTTTCATTCTTTGTGTTCTACATTTTAGAGGATGATGTGAATTGTGAATTAACTTAATCATTGTCTAATTTTGCCTTATTCCAGATGTAAAACTTGAAATGTAAAAATGCCAATCCAAAACTAAGTGAATATCACTGGCAAAAAAATCATTAAATTTTAGGATAATTGCAACTTTTTTTAAAAAAATTATAAATATAGTAAAATCTGTCAGTGATAGATTCCAAGAATCGGATCTAAATTTTGTATATCTATAAATTCTTTTATATCGTGTTCTATCTACTAATAATTTGCTATATCTACAACCACCTCTTAATTAATCATTCAATATGTAATTGATATAATTAGAATTATAATTAACCAATATCTAAATAAAGAATTGATTTATTTTAACATTAATACTTATATGTAAAATAAAAACATATTAAGTATCTAAATTTTAAAAATACACATATAGTATAATTGTTACCATTATAATATTATATTTATAAATATATATTTTAGAGATATTTTGTCTCATCCACAATCAACTAACTTTCAGAGGGAATGATAAGATTGATCAACTATAGATTCATGTAACAAATAGAACTTTCGTGTTAGATTTCAAAATCAAATCTACAAATTAAGGAAATCTCTCAAATAGTTGAGGCTAAAGTACAGATTTATTTTTTAAAAAAAAGTTAAAATTTAATCTCTATAATTTATAACTAAAATTTAATACCTATGGTTTGATAAAAAGTAGGAACAAACTTTTTTTGGGGAACAAAAGATAGGGACAATTTATGAAATTCAAACATGAAAGACTAAAATACCCTTTCAACAAAGCCAACTACCTAGAATCTTGAGAAAAAAGTACTTTTTGAAAAACTCATTTTTAATTAAATACTTTTGATAAAAAAAAAATTTATTAAAAATACTCTTCAAAAGCTATTTTGAATGGTTACTAAATACTTAATATTTTTTTTAAATGACTTATTTTTTAAATTAAACACTTAAAAACATATTCCAAACACACTACCTAAAGGGCTAAAATAAAATAAAAGTTAAAAATCACTATCTCTTGTACTTTCGATTTTGTAACAATTTAGGTCCTTGAACTTTACTATATAACAATATAATCCTTTTGAGCTTTAAAATTTGTAACGATTTAGTCTCTATTGTAGAAATTAATATTAGGGATTAATGAGATTTCATGAATAAATAAACCGTTGAACTAATTAAAGAGTTAATATTTTAGAAAAACAAAATTTACCTCATAAAGTTCTAAAAATTGACATTTAATTTTCTTGAATTTTTTAACGTTAGAAACTAAATTGTTATAATATCAAAAGTACAAGAACTAAATTGTTACATACTAAAATTCAAGAACTAAATTGTTACAAAATTGAAAGTATAGAAACTAAAGGCATGTTTAAATTGTTACATACGTTCATAATGAAAAAAGGCATGATTGTCAAACAAACTAATTTTTTTCATAATGACTTATTTTTTAAATTACACTTGCAAATACACTCCAACACACCTTAAATCGTTTTCATAAAAGTTTAGAGATGAAAAGTGTTTTTTAACCTAAATTAAATCTAAAACTTAAAATAGATATTTTGAAATAAAAAATCAAAATAAAACAATTTTCGAAGTAAAAAAATCAAACAGAGAAATGAGTTGGTAACGCTCAACAAGAGAGGAACAAAGTGTCAAAACCACAAGTATAATCTAACATTATAAACGTTGATGTCAAACAATTATGAAAGTCTTAAGTTTACAAAAAAAAAAAAAAAATCAATGAAAATGTTGATTTTAATGAATATTTTTGAAAAAAATTATAAAAAGAAAAATTCAAAAAACTAATAAAATTAAATTAGTGAATAAACATTTTCAAACAAGTTACCATATCTATTGTTTTTATTATATTTATATTAACAAATATTTTGAGACTTATTTTGTGTTTCACAAAATTTTCTACGACATAATAAAAATATCAATTCACTACTCATATCTATATCAAATCCGACGTAATAAAAATATCAATTCACTCCTCATATTTATATCAAATCTATGAAAATATGGAAATATAGATGAAAACATCGACATGATAGACAAAAGTAGGACTGAAAAGGCGTTTTAAAATTGATGGCGTTTGGTTAAAATGTTCTATAATCTTGAGTCATTTGAGAAATTCTTTCTGCGAGTACTTGATAAGATTTCCTCCCAAAAGCACTCACAGAAAAAGTAATTTTCTTAAAACATGTTCTACCAAAAGGCATTATCCAAAAAGCACATGGGAGGTTTTAGGAACATTTCAAAACAATAATATTTGATTAAATTGAGAATAGATTACAACTGCCAACTCTACGGGTCATCCATATAAAATAAAATCTCTAGTTATTCTCTTTCCAATTTCACAATGCATTACAAAAAGAAGACGCACCGAAAGAGAATAGACCTTCAAAAAAGCGTCATCATTAATTGTCGTGAAGGGCCTTCATCAAATGAAGCCTGTTGAAACTCTGTCCAGCAACCCTGAAACATTTCGTTACACACAAAATTAGTTATCCAACTCTCAAAGGCATTATTAAACATAATGTTAGCTTCTCCAAGATATCAGAAGAGAGAATGAAACTTATTTTTGGAGAATAAGATTGGTAGGCAGCAGCAGGATCATACCCGTTAATTTGATTGCAGTAGTTTGCTATTTGATTCGTTATGAGATAGCTATCCAAACGTGATGGCTCGGGGAGTGGTTTGAAGATGGGGTTTGTAGGATCCTCCTCAGGGAGAGGCTCTTCTCCTGCTGCCTTCCTCGTCATGTTCTCGGCCCTACAAAACAGAATCCAGGAATGAATGTACTTGCAACAACCTTTCCACTTGCGATTTTAAGGAATTACAATGCCAGCCAGATGTAATTAAGACATTCATACGGAAACCCAAGAAAGAATTCCCAACCAGGATCATTGATGTAACAGAAATGCCCACGAACAAGGAAAACTATCCATCTGAAATATACTAACGAGAGTTACCTTCTCTTCTGAAGCCATGCTTGTTGCTGAGCTTGCTGACGGGTCAGGCTCCGATAATAAAATTGGAACTGGACAAAAAATATGGATTTATATTGTGCCACAACAATTCATAAAACAGGAATTAAAGAAAGGTTGAATTATAGTGTGCACATAGATGTCATAAAAAGCAAAAACTTCAACAGAAGACACAAACCTTCTGCTGCTCTACTGACAAATCATCCATACATTCAATCAGAAATTCTACATTCCTCTCCATAAATGGATTCGTTGAAAGTTGCAGACGGTCATAGTCACACTGCAACAGCAATGATCTAATCAATCAAAAAAAAAAAAAAAAAACGCAATGATAAAATTTAGATCACCTACTATGATAGCAGTTCCCACGGGCCATGAGTTATGTTTACCTGGGTGACTGGAGAGTCGGCTTCAAGCTCTGTCATAAAAGCACTAATGAGGGCAGAATTTGAAACTTTGATCTGATCGAGACAAGAAACATGACAGTGATTACGTTATATTGTCTGCTTAAAAAGTCTGCAAACCTATAATGACTTCCGACCAATCATCAGAGTAAAATCTGGATAAGCAAATAAGGTCCAAGTCACTTACAGGTATTTCCTCAAAAATATCCACCCATGATAAGTTCTTCTCCCTCAACCTGTTGCACCGTGACACAAAAAAAATCCAATAAAAAATTTAACTTAAAAGAATAATAGCAATGCAATCACGTACTTCTCTCCAGTAAAGCTGTTGCTGCGGTAAAGTTCCATAAAAGAATCTGAAAGCTTCAATGCTTTGAGAGCTAAGACGCCTTGATTAGACCTTGATGGATCATAAATTATGCAGACACACCGCCTAATATTTTCCTGCAAGTTTATGTTCTAACTTTTAATAAGATGCCCTAAAATATAAATGTAAATCAGAAAAGCTTCTAATGATGAAGATATAAACACATACAATATCTTATGAAGTTTCGAGGGTTCAATTTCTGAGTTCAGGAATAAAAATAGATTGGAACTGATAACCAAATAATAGAAAATTCATTACAATAATTCTATAAAGAAAAAGATAGGAGTTGGAATGACTAAACTAATACCTGATAATTCATAAAGGTCTCAATCAGCTCTACAGTCTGATACGAACCTAAGAAGGTTGACTGGTACCTGAATATGATTAATCAAAATGTCAACCACTCCAAATGAACAATAGGGAAAAATTAGTTTCAACCTATCTATCAATAATGCCAATCAAGTCAGCAGAAGAGCTCATCAAGATGACATCGTGAGTTAATAATTAATGTATATTGTCGAGCACGAAAAACAGTACACTTATTTTGGCATTCATGAACTCAAAGCAAAAGAATACTCAAATGAAGCATCAACTCTACATTTAAATACCTCAAATTCACAAAAGCATGTCTGTATCCAACCAAATTAACCAAGGCTAACCAAAGTACTGGGGTAAAGTTTTTAATCCTTATATACACGTGCACTATATTACCCAATTATTAATGCCAAGTTTTCCATAAATATGCACTATTATAAAACATTAAAACTAAGCTTACCATCCAACAGTGTTATTGTCAACATTGACTTCTCTCAAGCATCTCATCATTTCAAGCTGGTAATTAGCACCATCGGCTTCAATCTCCTCATCCTCCTCCCGAGTCTAACAGATTCGTGTTAATAAATTAAAACAAATTCAAGGTAGAAAAAAATCCTGTACCAATAAACAACATGAAAAAAACTGCCTCTTCATACCGGGAAGGGAAAGCAATTAGTGACTTCAAGAACGCTACCAACATCTAACCCAAGAAGTTGCCCAGTCACAAGAGCTGGTGAAAACTCCTTGCAATGCTTGATTATCTTCAATATAACCTATAGAGAGGATACAAAGTGTTTGAACCTTAATATAGAGATGTAAGATCAAAATTCAAGACAATGGACAAAAGTTAAATTTTAGAGAAACATTTGTCCTCATCAGTTGCTTGCCCTATCCAACGTGCCAGAGACAAATATAATGATTTTTCTTCCTTAGCAAAGAATACAGTCACGACGGAACCAATAAAACAACAATTTTTAATCCAAATTGAAAGGCTCATTGATTATCACTTTTCAAATGGAAACTAGGATTGCATATAACTCTAGAAAGTCCGACGCAACCACTAAAAGAACAAGTAACTTTTAAACAAACAACAAAAGAACAAATTACCAAACGGATTGAATGAAAACTTATGTATCTTCGATGCGGGGAAAGAACTAATTAATCAGCCTCTACGCTTCCGAATCGAATCAGACGCAAAATAAGAAAACGAATAAGAGAAAATTACCAATCCTTCAATCTGAACCACGCGGAGAGGGGAAGCAACCTCTTCCGTAGCAGCAACCTGCAGAAAAGATCTAGCCATCGCTGCAGCACCACAAACGCATTCATCAACAACGAAAAGACGACTAGAATCATACTTGCAAATCAAAATTCAAATGCACAAACGATGAGATATAGAAAAAGGAGAGGGGTTGTACGTACAGTTTGCCATGATTATGGATTCGATGGAAGAAAGAAGTGAATTGAATCACAGAAGCAGCTACGTTCGTGTGTTGGGAGGTGCAAAAGTGGAGAGTTTTGTGAATAAACCCTACCAGCGGCGGCACAGTCCGGTGATGGGCAAGAGGAGCAACGAAACAACTCCGATTATGGGCCGAAGTATATGAAAATTACGGGCCCAAATAATAACATCCAATATCAATTTTAGGGCTACGTTTTCTATTTTTGGTTAGAGGTGTTTGGTTGGGTTTATTTGAGTTATTATTTTAAGAGATTTTTTTACCTATAATATGCTTTTTATATTTCAAAAATATCTTTAAATTTGAATTTATTATGGATTCCTTGTGAGAAAACCACCGCTTAGATTAGATTCCAACCATAAATAAGTAGGAAGAAGAGAAGTCTGAGGAACTTTGTTAGAGATAAGATATATTTAATATAATTTTTCATATTTTCAAATGGAGAGAAAAAAATGTATTTAATGAAATTTTATTTATTTATTTTTGTTGGTTTCATGTATTGTTTTTTTTTTTAGATTCGTGCCTTTTTTTAGAGATTGATTCAATGTTTGACTTAAATCACCGTATAATCTAATATATTAAATATACCACAATATATATGTAATATTGGCTTAATATTCGATCTAAATTGCAGTATATGTCATAAATCTCATTTACAATATATATATATCTATTTAATTAATAAAAAAATCCCAACACATCAAAATTTGTGTATATCACAATATACATAAAATCTAAATTGAAACATTGTCAATATACCTGGTAACATATACAAAATTAAAGATCAATAAATATTACAATATACAAAATTAAAAGTGTATATTGTTTAATCGAATTTCTTTATCGCTTATTGCACAATATATAAATCACATATTGACTTAATATTCAACATAAATCACAGTATATATCAAATAAACAACGGTATATACAACAGTATATAATTCACATATATCAAATAAACAACGGTATATAATTCATATATACCGAACAAAATAATGCATATTCCCTTGGGGATTTATAACATATATATTTAAGGATTTTTTTTTCTAAAAAAAAAAAAAGAAAAGAAAAGTTCTCCTTGGCCTTAGTGCGACGGATCTATATAGGCGACATGAACAATGTCCATCTTCATGTCTCCATATTCATATGAGAATTTATAACACATAACCCTCAATCTTCATCTCTTATTATTCTTCCAATATGGCCTCCACGGATCCGTATAGGCGATTGGATCATGGTGCATGATACAAACAAAGAAAGTAAATCGTGAATGAGAGAGAGAATCAACGAGAAGAAGGTGACTTACCTCAACGACCTGCGGTCAGCAACCGGAAGTCGATGATGGTGGAAAACAGTTAATGAACGAGGACGAATGACCTATGCCAACGTGCAAAGGATTGATGAATGAGGACGAATGGCGCGCGATGGACTAGTGAACGGCGATGGTAGCGGTTGTCAGATTCGACGAGCGAACGACGATGGTGGAAGGGTGTGAAATCGCCAGAAGGAGAAAAAAGAGGGAGGACCAAGGGTTAAGTTGTAAATAGCCATCGACATTAGTGGAAAAATAAAATCTAATAGTTTTTTTTGTTTTGTTTCTTTTATTATTTTTTTATTTTTTTCTTTGATTTTTTTTTATTTTTTATTTTTTAAGAAAATGAAGTGTTCAATAATATAGTCCTACTTTAAGGTCTTTTATATCGAACCCCTTATTTTAATTTTTGTTTCAAACAAATATTAAAATATTAATATGTAATAAGAATTGTTTAATAAAGATTAGTAATTCAATTTCAATTAATTTTATAAATGTTTTTTCTTCACGGTTTTATATATTTTTAGAAGTTTTTGGATAATAAATAATAAAAATTAATGCAATTAAGTAATAAAATAAATACATGTATATATAATTGTGTAAAAAAAATACCTTTTAAAAGTAATAATAAATTTGTTTTATTTGATGTGAATCTCTGAACCAATCAAATTCATAAAATGTTCATTTATTTGACTTAATTCAATTCGAATATTGGATTGGATTGAAGAGATCGATTTTTTTTCGGGTCATTTAATTTTTTGAACACTCTTATTTTGGATTATGCACGTTTTCAGAAAAGAAAAACATTAGAGTGAATATTTGAAGTATAACTTCTTAATTGAGTTACTTAGTTGAGTGCTCGTGGCAGTAAAAATATATAATTATTATATTTTTCTTTTTATTTTAATAATTAGTATTGTATTTTTAATTTCTCTATTTTTTAAAATAAAGCAAATGTTAAATTACCTTTTCTTTTTTTACTTAAAATTTTTATTCAATCTTACAAAGACTTTCAATAAATTTTAAATTTTAAATTTAGTATTTTTATTTTTAATTAATTTTAATTATAGTTTTCTAAGATGAATTTTAATCGAAATTAGCTAAACAATAATAATAAATAATAATAGTGATTTTTAAGTAACCAGAGACATAACATAAATATATTTTTTCAATTTATTAAAAAAAGATAAATACAGACGATTTAAAAAAAAAAAAAAAATAATCAACAATAAAATAATGGCAAGAAATTTGTTTTTAAAAAAACTGCTAGAGGTGAATTTAAAGATTTATAAAAAAAAAAAATAAAGGGAATAGAATCCAACCTTTGTAAGTAAAAGCACCGAAATTGAATAAAAGACCAAAATAATAAAAAAAAATCACCAATCACCTTTTCTATTGGAGAAGAGTGTGTTTAAAATTTTAAAGTGTTTTAATTTAAAAGGATAAGTCATTTTGAAAGAAATTCAAGTGTTTTGACCACCACTTAAAATAGTAATTTAAATAAAAATGAGTTTTTAAAAAATATTTTTTTTTTGAAAAAATTCAAATAATTATAAATTGTAAAAATTACAGTTGAAATATAGTGCTATAATTACACACTTAAACTTTCGATTGTAAAAAATGAGGTCTCAAATTTATATAAATTTTAAAATTGGACTCTCAATTTTATAATAAATTCAGAAATTTAACTCCGATAAAAATAACTCAAACTTAATTTTTATAATTATATAAATTTAGGATCCATAATTAATAATTATATAAATTTGAGGAATTAATTTTTAATATTAAAAGTGGAGAGTACAATTATTATTATTTTGCAATTTGCGGAAAATAAGATCGTTATATAAATGGAGATTCATAGGCGGCAGAAACCCTAACAAGGTTCTCTGAAGAAAAATCACAGGCTGCGAGGAGCTTTAGGGGATCGAAATTCGATCTCCCGATCGCTAATTCCTTGCAGAGGAAGAGAATCTGACACCAAACAAAGGCATCTCAGAAAGCCAGTTCCTGATTTCTCCCATAGGTTCTTGGCTCGCTATGATGTCTACATTTTCTTTCATTTCTCATCAACTCCATCCTCTTCTTCTTTTCTTGCCTCTTGATTTACGGTTTATGAAATCGAATTGCGTTATTCACTGTTTTGTTTTCGGAGTTTTTGGATTCTGATTGCGATTTCCCCCCTTTTTCGGCCTTCTAATTTGATTTGTTTCTCTCTTCTTTAGCTGAGGAATTTTTTAGTAATGGATGCTTATAGAACGTTGATTGGGAGTTTCAATCATGAAAGATAAAATTTATAATGGGATTAAGATCATCGTTCAACTCATTTATATGTCTGGTTTTCAAAATATGGATTTAATCCCATTTTCTTCCAGTTTCGAACAATTTTTTCCCCACTATTAAAGTGATTAAAGCAAGTTGAAATTATAATTTCAATTTTATTTGTATTGTTTTGTTCTTTGAATTTTTTTATTTACAGTTTTTTATTTGATTTATCATGTGAAAAAAAATAAAAAAAATATATCTATTTTCTCATGTTAATTAGGGCCATGGGTCTCACAAAATTAGGTAAAAAATAAAAAAAATAAAATGCCTCGGTTTCTTTAAGGACCATTTGCCAACGTCAAATTGGTGTGAAATTAACAAAATATATTTGATCAATTTTTATCTTGGTCTTGCTCTTGTCGGTCTTGATCTTGCTCTTGTCGGTCTCAAAATATCAAAAATAACTTTTGAAATACTTTCAAATTGGTCTTAAAATAACTTTTGAAACACTTTCAAATTGGTCTTAAAATAACTTTTGAAACACTTTTAATGTCCTTTACCAAACCTAATGTTACAACCAACTCTTAGTCTCACTATTTTTTTTTTTTAAAAAAAATCAACCATTAGTGACATATATACAAGAAAAGAAAGGTAAAATTTTGAATTTCTGGAAAATTTAAGTTAATTATCTAAAATTATTGAGTTTAAATTTCCATTTCATTTGGCAAATTGAGATTAAATTGAAATAATTGAAAAACTTTTATTGGTTAAATTGATATTTAAACTAATTATAATTAATTTTATGTGGTTTTGAATTGATTTAAATATTTGAAAGGATTTTATTTGATTTAATTTTGGTTTTTGAAGCCTAAATTAAGATATTGTGAGAATATTTTTAGTGACAGGTTCCACAAAATAGAGTTTGGACGGTTGGATCGTGTCCAATTTGGATTGTTGTTTGAAGCTCTAGATTGTTCGCAATTGTTGTTGAATAAAATTGGTTAAACTAGAAATTTCCCTTTTCTCACTCTTGCAAACCCTCTTCATGCAAGAATTTATGCCCACACCCGCTACCTATCTATGGATGCCACCACCGCGGATGAAATTGATAAGTTGAATTTACGATCGTTCGATCCTTTCGTTGGTTTTAGTTCAAGTAAATTGTCGGAGTTGGTTGTCGAGTAAGTGGTACTTTTATAGGTGTTTTCAGACTCTAGAAGCATGATTTTGTTGTTGTCGAGTTACCGGTGCAAGTCAAGGTAAATGTCATTTGGTTTCTTTTCATTATTTGAAATAGTTGTAGTTGTTGTAGTAGTTTGAGCCACAGGCCCAACATTCTCTGCTTGTGGATGCATAACCGGTTCCCCCTTCAGACCACTAGACATGCGAAATTTCCCTTTTCTCACTCTTGCAAACCCTCTTCATGCAAGAATTTATGCCCACACCCGCTACCTATCTATGGAGAAATTGATAAGTTGAATTTACGATCGTTCGATCCTTTCGTTGGTTTTAATTCAAGTAAATTGTCGGAGTTGGTTGTCGAGTAAGTGGTACTTTAGGTGTTTTCAGACTCTAGAAGCATGATTTTGTTGTTGTCGAGTTACCCGTGCAAGTCAAGGTAAATGTCATTTGGTTTCTTTTCATTATTTGAAATAGTTGTAGTTGTTGTAGTAGTTTGAGCCACAGGCCCAACATTCTCTGCTTGTGGATGCATAACCGGTTCCCCCTTCAAACCACTAGGATTGATGGTGTGCCACTAGGCCACTAGACATGCAAGTTAAGGCGAGTCAGGTTATCTCACCATAAAAGTTCCATTAACCACAAGCATTCACTGCATGTGAATGTACCGCCTGATCTTGGTAATGGGATCACTTACTGGGTATTATTATACTTATCTTTATAAATGAATAGGTTGAGAGTGACAGACAGGACCCGTGACAGAGCCATATGGGGATAAGAGAAATCGCTTCCGCTCAGTTTATGTTTTTGTGATTTGAATATTTTGAAACTAGAATTTAATGTGAGACAACAAATTTTAACGTTTTGAACGTTTTCTTTATGAATATTATTATTTAGGGGACCCCAAATAAAATTTTTATTGATTTATTATTTATTTGTTTTCAAGTTTATTTTGGAAAAACTTTCCTTATGGTCTTAATGAATTTCTTTTGAACAAAATATATGGGTTTTAAATGTGTATTTAGTCGAAATGACCTTTGTCAGAGTACTCGAAAGTTCGGGTCAGTATCAGAGCCTAAGTTTTAGGTTCTGTAGACTGACTTACGATGTAAGTTTTTGTTTTGTGTCTCTTATGGCTATTCATGGATCATTCATCCTCGCCAGGTGGCCTAGATTGGATTTATAAAGTTAATTAATGGACTTTAGAAGCATGATTTCATCGTTGTGATATACTTGTTGCATGAAGTAGTATGAGCATGTTTGAATTTCTAAATAGTACTGAAATTATGTATGTGATGCATGATTAGACCAATAGGGCAGTTTGCCGTCTCGCCTTGATGCATGCTATATTTCAATGGACCAATGGGTCTAGTTTCATGTTTGACGGTATGTCTTCGGGCCGTTAGACATGCGTGAATCGACAGGTTCTCATTCATGTTATTTTTCCATGTTTGACGGTGTGCCTTCGGGCAGCTAGACATGTGTGAATCGTCAGATTCACGTTCATGTTATTTTTCCATGTTTGACGGTGTGTGTCACACCCCGCTCCAGATTACCCTCATAACCTGGATGGAATGGTGACTGTAGCAGTTACCAACCCTTTTGCTGGCACTTACTGCCTATCTGTTAAATTTTGCTCAAACCCTGAATATGTAAATATCATCAATATACGAACATAATAACTTAGAATTTAACACATTTACAACTTAGTGGGGCTACTAGACAGACACATGTGTACTCAGAAACATGTGTACTAATTAATATAGGTCTTCAATTACGCTTCCTTCAACCTGTTTCTTTAAGTGGCAGAGCAGCAGTAGAAAAGTCTTTTGGGAACTAACCGCTATCTGAAAGGAAAACATTTGAAAACATGAGCTAGAAGCCCAGTGAGTGACTTAATAAAAACATAAATCTCATGCTTAAACCGAACTCTCGAAAACATAATACTGGAACTAAAATATGCCAAGAAAACATGTACATAAAACCTTTAAAACCATTGTATCTGAAACGCTCTAATTCCCAATGTCAAGTCATGGCTAGATGAGACCCCTACTTTGATCTCTTCATACTAAACTATGGCTGGGAGAGACCCATACGTCGATCCCTTTAAATATATCGATGGGCATCTCAAACAACTTCCTCTAAACATAAACATTGATAACTACTCTTAAACACCATTAAACGTCATTATTCCCTAGTTGAGAACGAGCATACATCCACGTCTGTTATCGGCCAAGAGACCCATACTTCGGCCTCCCTTTGCTGGTATATGGCCTAGGAGACCTATACTCCGGCCTCTCATTTAGAACTACCTACGTGCACGTGGAGTTTTCTATGTACCGTCAATACCTTAGATACATTTATTCAGATACCTTCCTTACCTTCAGTATCCGACTCACTTAAGCTATCAAGTTCTCGAAGAGTATTAAAAGAATAGTTTTCAAATATAACATAGAAAACTCTTTAGGATACGTTCCCTACCTTTAGTATCCTTTTTCATTATGTTTAGGTATACCAACGCATGTATTTTGACAACCTTAGGTATTTAAAACATAATACATCAATCTTCATTCAACCTTAGCTTTAACCCTAATGCATGATCCATACTTTGTAAAATAAGTTGGCTTAAATCATGTTGAACTAGCTTGTAAAAACCATTGGCATGCGTTAGACATGGAAAACTCATACATTAGTAAACATCATGCGTTGATCATGCTTTCAATCATAGAAATAAGTTGCTTGGAATCACATAAAATTTAGCATGAGAATAACTTTACTCAATCCCTCGACGTCGTATTACTTACGTGCACGTGGTTATAACTGAGTACCGTCATACCTTAGGTACTTAACTAGGATACCTTCTCATTGTTCTTCAAGGCTTAGTGCTCAAATCATCATACTAGTTCATCATGAAAATGGAATTACTAAAACATGCTGAAAGTATTTGGACAAGATAACATACTTAAATCACATCAATTTCCATGGAAAACATGCTTTACTTAGCATGAGAAATAACTTCAAACATATGTTGCTTGGCACTTCATATAAACACTTAGCATGAGAAATAATTTCAAAGAAATCATGGTTTCTAAATCATTAAAATATTAAATCATCACAAAGTCACTCACAGGTCCTTCAAGTTTGCTTCCTTAAGGCTTGATATAGGAGTTGAACCTACACATATAAGCATACTACTTAGTGTTTACATTAGCCTTCCTTTTAGGCCTACTCAGTAAATCAAGCTCACATGCCAAACCATCACATTGTGCCTCCTACCATTCACTTTGAGGGTCAGACATCTAGCCAATTTGGAGGGCTTGTATGCCAAAAGAATGCACCCTTTGATCGCCCATACTCCCCACACTTAGAAAAATTTTGGACCATCAAGCTGCAGATTCAATTTCAATAATTCATAACTAAATTTTCAGAACTCATCTCAAGGAACTTCTTTCTAAAAACTTGCTTAGAATTAAGTTAGCAACATTACCTTAAAATTTCAGCTCAAAATTCTCCATCGTTTGATCTAGAGATTCAAAAATTCATCATTGGCCTCAATTCAAGCAGCTGCCTGCTTGTTCAACAATTTCCAGTTCAAACTTCAAAAATATATAACTCGATTTCCAGGCCTCATCTTAAAAAGTTTTATTCTACAAAGTTGTTTATAACTGAGTTAACAATATTACCTCAAATGTTTAGCTCAAAACGCTTCGTAATTCGACCTGGAGCTTCAATTCTTCACTGATGGCCTAGATTCACCAAAGAAATGAACCCTTTGTCTTTTTTTTGCCCTTCTAGCCTTATTTCAACGAGTTTTCCCTCCAACAGCACAACCACAGAAAATAGACACATAGGGCTTTCGAATACCACTGGAATTACATAAATAGCCTAAGTAGTTTGTCCAACCCGACCCAATGAATTCGACCTTCTTGCTTATATCACCGCCCAAAATCCTGCATGAACCCTCCTTGTGCCACCTTGCCCATTATCGGTGATGAAGGGCTAGGATTTAACAAATTTTCTTTTGCTAACTGCACTCACAATATTACTTCAGCACTACACCTCATTAGATGGCATGATCTCATCCATATACTTATTATGCATTCCATCATCAAGCATAATCTTCCTTAGCCTAGCTGAGTTTTGTCCTACTTTTACACTTAGCTAACCAAGAGCTTATTTCTTCTTGCTTCCATCTTCTATCCTTCCTAAGATATGGCTTCATTTAGCTCATTAGAAGACATCACATTACTTACTCTTACTTAAAGTAATTAGAGCTCGGGTTTTACAGTGTGCCTTTGGCCGCTAGACATGTGTGAATCAACAGGTTCATGTTCATGTTACTTATCCATGTTTGACGGTGTGCCTTCAGGTTGCTAGACATGCGTGAATCGATAGGTTCATGTTCATGTTACTTTTCCATGTTTGACGGTGTGCTATCGGGCCATTAGACATGCAAGTCAAGGCAAGACAGTACGTCCTTTGGTTTCTTTTCATTATTTGAAACAGTTGTAGTTGTTTGAACCACGGGCCCAACATTCTCTGCTTGTGGATGCATAGCATGTTCCCTTCAGGCCACTAGACATGCGTGAAGCGACAGTTATACGATTGTGTTTCTTTTTCCATGATTGACGGTGTGCCATTAGGCCACTAGTCATGCAAGTTAAGGCGAGTTAGATTATCCCCTTAGTTAGCCATTCAGGAACAACTTCACCATAAAAGTTTCACTAACCACACGCATTCACTGCATGTGAATGCACAGTCTAATCCCGATAATGGGATCACTTACTGGGTATTGTTATACTCATCCTTTATTCCTTTATATTTTTTAGGGAATGCCAGGAATAGGTTGGCGAGTGACAGACAGGACCCGTGACAGAGCCATATGGGGACAAGCGAAATCGCTTCCGCTCAGTCTATGTTTTTGTCATTTGAATGTTTTGAAACTAGAATTTAATGTGAGACAACAAATTTTAACGTTTTGAACGTTTTCTTTATGAATATTATTTTTTAGGGGATCCCGTATAAAAGTTTTATTTATTTATTATTTATTTGTTTTCAAGTTTATTTTGGAAAAACTTTCCTTATTGTCTTAATGAATTTTTTCTGAACAAAATATCTGGTTTTTAAATGTGTATTTAGCCGTAATGGCCTTTGTTAGAGTACTCGAAAGTTCAGGTAACTCTACAAAATTTCCTCTCCTATATCTAATTTCTTAACTTACTTCCATAATTTCATTAAGAATAACTTACCAAATTTCTTCAACTCATCAGAAACAACTACCATGAGTTTGTTGATCTTGGGATAATTTCAAAATAAACCTTTGAAGAAAGTCTATTTGAGAAAAATTCGTTTTAATTATATTTAATGCTTTGATTAAAATTGAAAGGCTATTATTTATATTTCTATTTCTATTTTGTTGTAGTAGAGATTTCTTGGCGGAAGTTGAAGATATTTTATATCGAACTATTCTCATGTTAACCTAGATAGATTATTGATGTCATAATAATAATTGAGATAAGCTATAAAAACTTTGGATCTTGGACATTTCTTTCCAATTTGAACGTAGTTAAATGCACAGAGTATCAATAATTTTAAATAAATAAAATAAAGAAACATGGTCATTTATTATCATTAAAAAAAAAAAAAAAAAACAGAATAAATATTTCTTTCTAGCTTTGCTTCTTTGTCCTTTCCACACACTAATTTATTTAGATAATAATGTAATTTGGATGTAAAAATCCTTTTCTTTTCCCTTTTGTTCAATTATCGTTCCCTTATTCAAAAAATTATGCGAGCCAGGTTGGTGGGAGGATTTTTTGCATGCTAATTTTTAGGTTTATTTCACCGTTCGGAAATTTTTTTATTCTTATTTCCTCCAAAACTGTTATACATAATTTTACTTTAAATATGGTTAATTAGTTAAATAATTAATATTAATTTAATAAAAATAATATAAATATTTAATAATCTATTAAATATTTACTTAACTTATTTTTATAATAAAATTTAATTAAATGAATGCAATTACTTTTTATATACATTAATAATTTATTAGCCAACAATATCTTAAATATATTTAATTTGTAAATTAGGATTAGTTAAATTTAATTACTTCAAAAATTCTATTTCTATAATAATAATTTATTAATTTATTTTTTTAATAATCAAGTAATTATTTATTGAAATTAATTTTAATTTGATAATTTGTTTTGAACATATAATTATTAGTGATTAGTTAATTATTTATATTTATTAATTTTTATTACTTAATTCATTATTAATATATCGTATTTAAAAAAAAAATTAGTATTCTTGGTTAATATATCATATTTTTATCTTTCTTTTTTAAACTTTTTATAAAATGTATTGTTTATTAAAATATATACTCTTATATATTTAATTAAAATTAAAATAACTAATGCTGAAATTAATTAATTATAAAAATGATTACATATTAGATTATAATTAGTATGCGATTTATTAAATATATTAATGGTTTAATTTTTAATTAAAAATACTCAAATTTTCAAATATTTATAATTGAAATTATTATTGATCATAATTAATTAATTTTTTATCGATATATTGAATGTTATTTATTGATTAATATATTAACCTATTAAATTGAGGAAATTGGTGTGACTTGGGGCTTCAACAAGGAACTCACCAAATTGACAAAGTGGTTACTCAAATCTGAAGCCATTTTAAGAGATATCAACACTAAGAAATTGCACCATGATTCTGTGAGGATGTGGGTGGATATTGTTTACGAGGCTGATGATCTGTTGGACGAGCTTGTTTAAGAAGATCTCCGATAAAAAGTCGAAACAGAGAAAACAAAAAAGAATGTGCACAATTTCTTCCACTGAAACTCTGTATAAACATTACTGTGAGACAAGTCCTTTAGGCCTGGTTGCTTAGGTCTGGGTCAATCCATTGAAACACACATAAGAATATTCATCTTAAGCAGATTGAAGAGGCAACATCAAGATTTAATTTTGAAGAAGTTATAATAGGAAGAGAAGCCGAAGTTTCAAACATAGTGAGGATGGTGATTGAATCTAGCCATGAACATCCAATATGGGTACGATGGATTGAGGGAAACAAGTTTGGCAAAAGATGGTCTTCAATCATGATTTGGTCAAAGGTCATTTTGATAAAACTATATGGGTATGTGTCTGAACCATTTATTTTCATAAATATTTTGGAAGGGATCTTTTAAAGTCTTCACAAAGACTTCGTCTAATGACTTGAACTAGGAGAACTTACTTACAAGGCTCCAAGAGGAGATGCCACGTAAAAATTGTTCTCTTGTACTTGACGATGTTTGGAATGAAGAAGATGGATGCTGTGGCGAGTTTAGGGAATGTTTGGAAAATATTGCTAGAAAATCTAGAAATAATTTTTGTTGTGACCATGAGGAGTGTAGATGTTGCAACTATCATGGAACAATTTTGAGTCATCATCTTAAAAAATTGTGCGATGATCAATGTTGGTTCTTGTTTAAGGACAGTGCAAATGCAAGGGAGCTTGGAATTGGAATTTATTATAGAAGAGGTGGTTAGAAAAATTGGTGGGTACCATTGGTAGCAAAAGTTCTAGAAGAGGCAGGAAAGATTATGAGGATGGGTGACAAAATTCAAAAGCATGATGAAAAACATATCAAAATGAAGAATATTGAGTTAAGGTTTCAATCAAAACATATTTAATAAGGAAAGAATAAAGGAGGCTTAACCATAATGGAAAAACTAACTATAAACAAAACAATCAAATAAGAAAAATAAATGAAATGAATAAATTCATAAATCTTCATAAATCTTTCCGTTGTATTTTCTATATCCCTCAAGCTATAGATGTGTAAGCATGAAACCAAAACCAAGCTTGAAGATGAAGCTTTGAAGCTAGCATGGAAGCAAAACCAGCTTGAAGATGAAGCTTTGAAGCTTGGATGAGCTTCTTTGAGCTTGTTTCTTACTATATGACAATCAATATCAAGATACTTTATCCTTCCATGAAAGAGGTTGGAAGCAATGCGAATTGCAACCTTGTTGTCACAAAAGAGTTATATTTGAAGAGAATAGTTCTGATAACTTGTAGAAATACAAGTTATTTTGCATTTTTATTAAGAATAATTAGGAAAATTTAGAGGAAAACGCATTAACTTGACAGGGAATTCATGCAAATAATCATATCTTGCGATCATATGCATACAAAACCAACAATCCTTGAAAAGTGTAAAATTTTTGGATGCAGGATTCATATGAAATAAGGAGAAAAGCCGACCAAAGAAACGAGCTGCAAGCCGTGATCGTATAGAAAGAATTACTCGGTGACCAACTTTACAATGCATAAACGGCAAACGCGTGGGCGGTGAAAGTCAAATCAATAGAACAAGTTAGTAGCTGATGTGAGACGTGTGTAGTAGAGTCAATAGATCTTTAACGTGAAGCAAGTGGCAAAACAGAGCATGAAATTTAATGCGAGGTATCGGTATAATCATTGGAAAAAGGCAAGGAACCTTCTTCTCAACACCTATAAATAGCCATTCGAAGAATCAACCAGATATAGAGATTTTCAACATCAAGAGAGGTCGAAACTCTATCAAACTTCCACCCTAAATTCAACTTGACAACCACTTCTTCGAGCTTTTATTTGAAAGATTCTAAATGAGAGTTTAGAGTTCCTTGAAAAAGGAGAGAACCTTCACACCGTTGCAACCTAAGTGAAACAACCACCACCAGAGCTAAAAAGAGCAAGAGATTGTGATCGGTAGCTTGGTACTGCCTATTTTAATTCTGTTTACATTCTTCCTGTCATCTTCATTTGTATTAAGTTTTTAGAGATTGAACAAGCTCTCATTTTCTTAATATGAATGCAATTACTTCCATATTCTATCCATCAATGTCTATTTTCACGAGCATAGGTTACTAAAATTCCTCATGGGTTGAGAAAAATAAACAAAAATTTAAATTATGCATAAGTAGGTATTCATCTTGTTTAACGTATGCAAAAATTTTTGCTGAGATCAAATCGAGAGATTGATCTGAGTAAGAAACAATCAGCTAGTTGAGAGAGTAAAGGATCGTGGAACTCGTTAAACAAGGATAGAAATAACTTTAGACTTAAAGTTAACTTATCACAACCAAAACTCATCGCATGCATTCTAGAGATAGGACACTGTGGCTCAAAACACCGAGAGGTGAAGTTATCACTCTAGGAGTTTATCGCATGGACACTGACTTATGCATCACTCAGGAAAATGGTAGGGGATCTCTTTCAACCCCATCTAGTCATTGATATTTTTATTCATCTTCAACTCGTACGACTTCATTTAACACTTACAATTTCCATCACATCCATATCATTCATTCCTCCAGTAGTATAAGTATTCTGTTAGAGAGTAAATATTATTTTCATTGCATCTCTCTATTGCATACTTAAATAGCAACTCACTACGTCAAGATCAAACAACTATTTTCATCACTTTTTACTCGTGTGTCCCTGAGTTTGACCTCTGATCTCACCGAGAAGTACTCTAATTAAACTTATATTTGGGTTTAATTAGAGAAAACATTGCGTTTAAACTAGAGAATTCATCCCACTTAAATTTAAGAGCACGACATAAGGCTAACGATCATCGCATCTTTCAAAACACAAAAAGTTCACATGCAAGTCTTAAAGGATGGAAGTTATCCATTGGCGTTCTGATACAGTAGTGGCCATGCTTCAGTATTCTTCTACTATAAATGACTTAGAAAAAGTTGTCTGTTTCTTTGTTTTCCAGGAAATTAATGAACTGCCAAGTAGAATACAATACTCTGTTAAGGGCTTCTTAAATCTGGACAAGGGACAAGTAGCCCAGTCAACATCACAAAAGGCTTTGATATTTGTGTTAGAATTTCTAGGATAGAAAAAACCTTTATTGCTGCATCCTTTTAGGTATTTCAACAAATGAATGGTTGCATTCCAATGTGAAAGACAACGATTGTCCATAAACTGACTGAGTTGCTGCACATTATGCCTAATATCTGGTCTGGTTATGTTCAAATACAACAATCTCCCAATAAGTCTCCTATATTGTTCAAGTTTCTGGAACAAATTTAGTCAATCGTAATTCAGAGGGTAAATAGTGCTGACAACTTTGGCATCTTGTAAGTTCATGTAATGAAGCATATCTTTGACATATTTCTTTTAAGATATAAATTTTTATGAGGGAGATTTTGCTATTTCGAGGCCAAGAAAGTATTTAGTCAGTCCCAAATCTTTGATAAAAAAGGTCTTACTTATGAACTGTTTGAACTTGTTAATTTCTTCAATTGAATTCTCTGTTATATGATGCGCAGATGCTAAGATATCTGTCATATAACAGGCAAATAATATGAACTGTTTGAACTTGTTAATTTCTTCTACTTTATTCCCATTTTCAAGTTTCTCAAGTCTCTGAGAATTTTTCATTGTCGAGAGATTTGTTTGAGAGATCTCTTTGAGTTTGCAAACTTGATTGGGAGAAGTATTGGTGTAGCTAGGGATAGGCTTCCTGTCAAGTTCTTCCTAAATGTGTCCATGACATTGTTAATATCTAGCTAGATAAGCCACTATCGAATGGTTGCAATAACAATTAAGATTTTCATAGTGACAAGCTTCACAACTAGAGAAAAGAAACTTCTATGTAGTCTTCTCCTTCTCCCTGGTTGTAGCCTTTAGCTATTAACCTAGCTTTGTACCTCTCAACTTCACCTGCAATATTTCTTTTAATTATAAAGACCCACTTGGAGCCTATAGCCTTTTTACCTTTGGGCAATGAGGTTAACTCTCGGATCTGGGGTTTTTTTTTTCGTGCTTCAATCTCTTGATTCGTTGATACTATCCACTTGGAATCATTCTAAGCCTTTTAGAAGGAAGCAGGTTCAACATCAGTGTCAACTTTGGTCATAAAGGCGTGGTATGAGTGATTAAATTTAAGATTGAGGACAAGAAGTGATGTTGATTTGGTTGGTGTTTTAGAGGAAAGAACAAAATCGTTAAGGTGAGATGGAAGTCCGGTATGTCTTATAGAGAATCTGCTTGAGGGTGCAGGATCAGTACATACATGATCAATTTCACGATTTTCAGAATCAACATTGGTAAAACTGCTTCCAATCTAGGTGGGTCAAAGATTAGCTCATGATCAGTGTCAAAATGCTCAAATCCTAAGATATCTGTCATATAACAGGCAAATAATTAAGAAAATTCTCTCATTCATCATCCTTCAAAGCAAATGTAAAAACATTCTCAGGAAACACAACATCTCTACTAATCAACATGACTTTCTTGTCAAGATCATACCGTTTATATCCCTTTTTTCCGACTGGATATCCTAGAAGAACACATATGTGTACCCTAGGTCAAATTTTGTTTTCTCCGATTGTAGGTTAGTTGCATAGCTCAAGCACCCAAAACTTTGAGGGAACTGTAAGAAGATGGTTTATTAAAAAGTTTGGTATAGGGAATTTCCCAGTTTATGACTCTAGAGGGTATGAGGTTGAACAAATAAGTAGCTATTAGGATGCATTCACCCCAAAATCGAATATGAAGAAAGACATGTGTTTTTAAAGCTCTTGTTAAGTTCAATAGATGCCTGTATTTTCTCTCAACAATTCCATTTTGCTGTGAAGTATGTGGATTACTCTTTGATGTATTGTTCTATTGTTTCTCAGAAGAGACCTCATTTCATGGTTCACGAACTCGGTCCCATTATCACTTCTAAGCACTTTTATGAAACTGAATATTCATGAGAGCAAAGAATTCTTTGAGAGTTTTGTGGACCTGAGTTTTATCATGGAACAAATAAGTCCATGTACACCTAGTGGAGTCATCAACAATTGTGAGAAAATAATGAGCCTTAAGTAGGATTTGACTTTGTGAGGGCCCCTTTCATGGTTTATGTCATTCTATCATGCAATAACAAAGCATCACTCTCATTATATTAAAAGTTTCTAACATTTCCAGAAAATAGAGTTTGAAATTGTTTATCCATAATCATGTTATTATAAAAAATTTGTATTTTTTTTCTTAGTAACTAAAAAACTGTTTCCATCAATCTTGTATAAGCCCTGATCATGTTTCCCAATGACTATGAACCTATTCTCTTGGTCCTGAAATAGACATCTAGAGGGGTAAAAGATTACACTCATGCTACTATCCTCAGCCATCTTACTAACAGATAGCAAGTTGTACCTACACTTAGGTATGACCAACGCTTTCTTCAAACCAAGATTATCATGTAATTCTACTGACCCTGTGTGTAACATAGACAGAGGCAATGTCGGATAGGTAAATAAACTTGGTTTTTCAAGAGTTTGAGGTTTCATCAGGGTTTCAAAGCAAGGAGTCATATGATTGCTTGCTCCAATATCAATTATCCATTCATTATCAGGAAAACAATTAGTGCCTGAAAAATTTACAAATGCAGTGTGAGCAAAGTTGGTATCTATGCTCCATTTCCTTTCATCAACTTTTGCATTTTTTTTGCTGTATAGTGTTCATCATCCTTCCCAGGCTTTCAAGACTAAGATTGATTTCTTCAATTTTTGTGGTTTTAGCCATGATGGGTTAAAGAGTGTTTAGAGAGAAAAGAAATGAATGATTTTAGAGTAGGATCATGAAGAACATTGAGTTAGGGTTTCAATCAAAGCATATTCACACATAGATAATTATGAATTATAAAGGTTGGTTCCTTATAAAACAACAATGAGAAACCTAAAGAAGAAAAAGAAAAACTTGATAAGGAAAGAATAAAGGGGGTCTAACCAGGTATAACCATAATGAGAAAACTAACTATATACAAAAGAATCAAATAAGGAAAATAAATGGAATGAATAAATTTTTATAAATCTTACTGTTGTATTTCCTATACAAAAGATGCCAATAGTTTCATCCATACTAAAATTAAGTGTAGATTGTTTACCACGACTCTCGTAAAGCAACGTTTTGCTTATTGTTCAAACTTCTCTAAAGATTATATCTTTCATAAACAAAGTTTAATTCAAATATGGATACCAAAAAATTATTCAACCACAAGAGGGAGAAATGAATGAGTGATAGAGGATATAGGAGAAGATACTTCAACTTCCTATTATCTGGCTCCTTATTTGAAATTGTTATCGATAAAGATAGAGGTGAGATAATTACTTATTTTAAATGCACGATCTAATACATGATATCACATGTGCTATTTCAAAACATCAAAAAGAGGAATCAATATCGATTATAAGTTTGAAGATTATGTTAGCATGCGCGTTTTAGCACTGAATGCAAGATATTTAGAATCATTCAATTCATTTGGCATGCTAAAGCATTTGAGGTTTCTCTAATTTTATTCTTGTCCTTCATCTTTTTGAGATAATGATATTCTTCTTTTAGTTTTGGGATATGATGATGGTATATCATGGACGTGTCAACTTAATTGAGATGTTTAGGTGCACCGACTGATTCCTCTTCTCCATTAGTTTTTTGTCCAAAATAAAAGTATTTGATTAACTTTTCTTGATTTTATAATCTAAAATATATATTGAAACTAACTAGCATTTATCTCTAAGAAACATATATCCATCGTGTCCTATACAAAGAGTTTGTATAAGACCTGACTATGAAGTGTTAACGTCTCGTTATATAACACCGTTCATGACAGAGACTTCACTTTACTAGGATGACCATTGGTAATATGACCTCAATCTTGAGTGAGTTGGAAACTCCTGTCATTGAGGGAGGTCCTTTGATTTGTATGGTGCGAGTGGCCAAGTTACCGATTCAAACCTACCATTTTGAGGATTCGTCTGATTTGAGAGCTGGGAACTCAACTACACAAGATGGAATTCACTCTTTCCCCGAAGAAGGGGTAAGTAGATAGATAGCTCTCTTAAGGGCTGATTCCAGGGCTTGAATGATGTGGCGCTACACACATTCTCTTGGCCCGAGAGGTGTTCACACATAGTTGGACTATGTTGTATTGTTCATTAGAGGAATCAGTGATACTTAAGGAATGAGATGTAACTATTGGGGAAAAACGGTAAATTGGCCCAACTGTACTTACGAGCATCTGTGAAGGGTCATCGTACTCATGATTGTTTATATCCGATGGACACAGAAATATATCTGTGGTAACAAGAGTTCAGCTGTTGGTCTTTAGTGGAATGCCTGACAGTTAACAGATGGTGGATTTCGTGGATAAAGAGTTTAGTCAGCTATTCACGTATCGTTGGAACTTCGAGCCAGAGGTCCATTAGGTCCCCTGGGTAGCTTAGATAAAGTTGAGAATCAGTGTTTGGGTCAGTTTGAAATGTTCAAATTGACAAGAGGGAGTACGATTATATATGATATAACTGGACTGGTTAATTATATATGATATAATTGACTAAATGTATGAGATACATTAAATGGAGGAAATTAGATATAAATATGATTTATATCAAGTGGAGGAGAAATTACTATAGTAGATATGTGATATCAAACTATAGGGTAAAAATATAATATGATTATATTCATTAATTATTAAATTTGTTAATTATATGATAATTGGCCGAAAACCTCTCATCGGACGTGCATAAGTGGGAGAATCCGAAATCGGTTATTGTAACCGAAGAATAAAATGAAAATTTTTTTCATTTAAAAAAGGGTTCGAAAATTCGAAATCAGTGTGAAAACGTAACGATCACATAGTTTGAGAGTCTATACGATAGTTGCTCATCGCCTAAACGATCGCACACCAGTACCTAATCGATCGCACAATCATCCCTAAACGATTGCATAGTGTGTCGCGTTTGCTAAACGATCGTCTACCATTTATTAAACGATCGCTTAGTAAAACCTACACAATCGTGTAGCTTCTTTTAAATGATAAGCATACAACTATACGATATCTCTTTCTCTCCCACTTGCTTATCGTCTACACGATTTGTTTTTCCTCCGACCTCTACTAAATTCATCAAATACCACACTTTGGATTCTCACTCCGAGAATACCAAGGGCTCCATTTGTTGGTGTCGTCCCTGCTGCTGTTCACTTGTTCGTGAATGTTCGTGTTGCTGCCGTTTGGGTTCGCGTAGAGGTTCTTCCGCTGCGTCTGAGTTCAAAGTTTGAAAAGGGTCTTCAACTAGTATGAGAACTCTTTCCCTTGTTTTTTAGTGTTCAAAGCATGTCGTTAATTAGTATAAATTGTATAACTGTTTGATAGAATGTATGTGTGGTAATTTCGGTCACAATGAAATCAGAAAGATCCGAGTTCCTTCAGAAATGTGATTGCAGCAATTACCACCCAACTAGTAGCACTTACTGCCTAACTTCTAAACTCACCTACTTGGAAACCCTAGTAAACAAACGAATAATGATACAATCAGAATAGTTTAACAAGCAATCCAATAGAAATAGTAATAGGGTTTCTTACATCCTAAAAAAAACATATTATATATATATATTACAAAAATCAGTGGGTCCCAACAAGCTCGCCTAGTCCTTTACGAACATGACATGTGAACGAGTATAAACAGAGTCAACACCTAAACTTCTTCCCAAATTAAGTCCTTGAGTGGCAGAGCAGCAATAGAGTTACCTCCTGGGAAATTAACCGCTACCTAGGAAGAGAAAACATTTTAAGAGGTAAGCTACTGGCCCATTGAGTGATTAAATACATTTAACATCATGCTTAAAATTTGAAAACCACTAAGTAAACTCATACTTGAAACTTTTAAACATGAAACATTTAGGAAGCTTTGAACATCTGCATCCTTAGTTGAGAGAGAACTTCTTGACTCAATCCCTCAACATCTAGCCTTAGTTGGTGTGAAGTGACCTTGGCACAACCAACATCGAATCTACCTACATACATGTGGTTATAACTAAGAACCATCATACTTTAGGTACTATTGCCCGGTTACCTTTTCATTGTCCTTCAGTATCGAGTTCTAGCATTCATCACAAAACTTATACTTTGAAATAAAGCATACTTGAAGCATGGCATAACTATATGCTTAAGTACCATGTTCACAAGCTTCATTCCTAACACATGCTCTTTGGGTAAATAAGTAATGAAATACTTAAGTCATGCTCATTAATTCCTTTTAAACATAGCATGCGTTAATAGCTTTCATGAAACATAGTTTTCTTGGGAAATATTTTGATCATAAATATAGATAAGTATAAGTCTAACATTTCATAAGCATGTGCTACTAAAAATTTAAGAAAATATTGACTTGTCAATCACGGCTTTAGCAACTCCTTTAAGGTTGGTAAGCTTCTTCTATTGGTATCAATCCTGTGGATGCAACAATATACTTTAGCTTCTAGTAGTGGTCTCCCTTTTGAGACTAACTTGCATATTTAAGCTCAACATTATGTCTAGAATAGGGAATTCTCATTTCAATGCATACCTTTTATGCGTCCAACACTTAGGAAAAATATTTGAGACTAACTACTTTGCATATCTACTTGTACAACACACAACCCTTGTGTCCAACACCCAGCGCAGTCGCTCACTCAACTTGACGCACGCCTTCGTCTTCTTGCGCATAACTTGGCACCTTCTCTCATGCAAGTCTTTGTGTTACTCACCTCTTGTGCACGCACTGTCTTCAACGTGTCCAAGCTTCCAACACAAACATACTCAATGCAATGTGCAATCCTCACACAGCTCATCACTTAGCTTGGTTACTGCGTGCATGTCAGCCCTCCTTCTTGAGCTGTCTGCTTAATCAACCCAAGCAGCTGCATGCTTCTTCAAAATTCTCAAAATAAAATTTTAATTCAAATAACTCATTTTCAAAGTCTTTTCTCAGAAAATTTCCTTCTACGAACTTGTTCAAAATTGTCTTAAATTGCTTATCTTAAATTTTGAGCTCAATATTCCTCGTGGTTTGGCCAAAATCTTCAAATATTCAATATTGGCTCAAAGTCACCCGAGTGCTAGACCTTTTTGCAATTCCTTTGAATTTTAGCTCGATTCTTTTGGGGTTTCCATCCAGCAGGCCTAGATCATCAACTAGACTCATAAAACTTTCAAGTTGCTTTGGAATTACTCTGATAGCACAAGTATATCGTTCAACCATTCTTTTGAAATTGATCTTCCCCTATTTATATTAAAGGCAGCATGCTTCCTTCTACTTCAAGTTGCCACCTCCTCCCACTAAATGAGATTAGGTGAACTGATTATGGTGATAGCTGGCCACTTAATCAGTGGTTAAGCTTATCACCTTCCCTTGGCCATCAACACAAGGCCTATTCCTCACAAATGCTTGCTACCTCTTGGTCACATGCCCTTTGGACTTTGCACTACCAAGCCTTAACAAACGCATGGCTCAACTCACCGCATCACCCACTAGGCGCATACCTTGGTCAATGCTAACTCATACTGCTACGTGTCACCACTAGCCAACGCACACACCATTGTTTTAGTGCATACTTCACCCTCATCACTCTTTCACTGGCAACACTTGCCTCTTGTGCCTTGTGCCAATGCCATCAACGCAACCCAAGCATGCGCCCAAACCTCTAGCGCATAGGGTTTTCATGCCGCACCTGCCTGCCACACAACGTGCAACACATACTCCAGCACAACTCTTTCCCTCGTATAAGCCTGTGGCCAATGCATAAACTCCTTGTTGCTCATTGGTCAGCGCGCACACCTAGACTGCCTTATCCATGCCAAGCGCTTGATAGTCGAATGCCTACAAGCCTAGCCTTGCCGCGCACTTCATCGACCTCTCAAGGCCTAAACCACCGTTTGGCCCTTGCTAATGCTTAGCAAGCCCTCGGACACACTTAGCCATCAAACGAGCTTGCCTAACATCCAAGGCAAGATAAACGCCCTTTGTGTCTTCCTATCAACGCCCGCAACAAGGCCAATGCCCATGGCATCCATGACTATCTCCAACACTTAACCAATTTTTCCACTTACTAGGCTAACACATAACTACCCGAGAGTCCAATCTTGAAATACTTGAAATCTCACTTTGTCATTCTTTTCATTCTTCAACTTTTCCCTACAAATTAACATTAGCTTATATGTCAACCTATTCAACACATTAGCTAACATAATTTGAACATATTTAAGTAGGGAAAGTAGGGTTCAGGGTTTACAATAAAATCTCAGAACCAACAAAATTATCCTTAAATCTATTGTCCGACATGAAGGCGGTTCTAGTAGTAAGATTACTTACCTTAAAATTTGGTCATAGATTTTAATCCAAGTAATTAATCTCCTTAAAACTTTTGAAAAAACTAGACTCAACCCGAAATTGTGGCTTGGTCCAAAATCAGTTCCAAAACCAAATTTAATTGGCCAACCTAAACATCAATTAAAACCAAAATTTAATAGCTTAATTTTTTCACAACTACTCTTAATCCAAAAGGCCCAAAATGCTGAAATTCACCAAAACTTACCAAAGTCAAACCAAAATAATGTTAACCAAGATGTGGCTTGAAGTCCAAAATCACTTGCAATCTTCCAAATCAACACATAGAGCCGCCTAAACTGAACTCGAATATGCTAGACAATGACTAAAGAAACCTATTCTTACACAAATCTTGAAATTCAGGCGAGAGCAAGACAACGACAGTGACAATGTCAAGGAAGAGGGTTGGGTAGATGAACTCTGATCGACAGCGAGAACAGATGGCTACAGATCTGGTGTCGAAGGAGGCGTGATGGCTACAACTTGGCAAAGGAGGCGGCATAAGGGGGACGATTGACTATTGGCGTGACTGTGAGAGACTCAACGAGGAAGGAATTCGCGCGGCTAAGTGGTGACATGGCCACCATCTTCCGCTTGGTTCGTCCCTAAACCACATCTTACTAGGAGAGGTTCCTCTCTGATACCATCTACAATGCCCCAGGCCCAGGATTCGAACTAGGATTCAAAATCCAGATTCGAAACCTGATGGCCCCAGTATTCCCTTGCATCCCTTACATTCTAGCTATGTCATCCTTACGTATCTTGAATGCTTCTAGAAGTGAAAGTTGTCCCTACAAACCAGCATGAGTCCTTTTAGCATGCTTTGTCCTCACTCACATGCATCCTAAGAAAATTCTCAGAAGGTCACCCAACATAGGATTGCTCCAAGCTAAGCACGTTTAACTTTGGAGTTCCTATGATTGAGCATCGAAAAAGAAGGTAGTAATTTTCAATTCTTTTAAGCCTTTCTTAACCATACTTTTATGTTCTCAGGATCCCTCTCATTCAAATGTCATATCAATTCATTCATGTACCCCTTATAAACTCGGATCGTTACAATACATCTATTAATATCATAAAATATCTAAATGGTCCACTTGGTGAGTTAATAGGTCTACATACATAAATTCGTTCTAAAAATGCAGGTGATTCAATTCCCAGTTTAGCTGGTGACGGTCTAATTATCAATTTTCCTTGAGAGCAAGCATCACATGATAATTCATAAGATTGAAGAATCTTCTGACTCTTCAGTGGGTTGCATCACATGATAATTCATTAGATTGAAGAATCTTCTGGCTTTTCCGTAGGTGTCCATTTCAATTCTCAATAATTCTTTTCATCATTATAGACCCTAGATGACCTAATCTGCCATGCCAAATTATAAATATGTCTAGATTCATGAACTTTAGGTTTTGCATATGTTTCAATTACTCATATATAAGTATAATATAATCCAAAAGATAAAGCAGGAAACTCTTCCAATATACGTTCATATGAGACAGTAGATATGATATAAAGATTCTCCTCAGTCTCAATACGATAACCATTGCAACGTATATCTTTAAAACTAAGTAGACTTCTCTTTGATTGACTAGAGAACAATGCATTGTCAATTGTAAATTTTGTTTCTCTAGGCAAAATAATATTTGCTTTTCCAAATTCTTCAATTAGATTTGTAGAACCTAATTTTGTATTGACTTTTGCTTCCAACTAAGGGTGAAACCGAACCGAACTGCATATATGCAATTTAGTTTGGTGTTAAATTCAGTTTTGGTATTTTAAAAAAATCTATGTTATATATATTTTTTTTAATTAAAAACGGTTCAGTTTGGTTCAATTTTAAATTTTATTTTGTTCTTTAAATTATAAACGGTTCGATTATAAATTCGATTTTACTCTTGTTTTAAACATATAAATATATAAATAAATAAATATATATACATACATACATACACACACACACATATATATATATGAGAGACAAGTCACTAACTAAATGAATGAACGAATAAACTGAAGAGGCTGTGATACCATATAGTGAAGAGAGAGTGAAAGTTGGTTCCATTTGAGATGGGTCTGAGGGATTGAAGAAGAAATTGACTAAGATAGAGGCATAGATTTCGCTGCAAGAGAATCCGTAGTTGGGGAAGACAAAAAACTCCAACCTTTCGCAGGGTTTCTTTGAGTTAGCTTGTCTTTTTCTTGGGGAAGGCTTTGTAATTGAGCTCGCCCTAAGAAATAAGCGGGAGAGGTTCGAAGACGCTCGACCGAGTTTATGAGGGAGAGGAGCGGGAGGGGTAGGGAAAAAGCACTCATAGAACGACTTTTTGAAGAGCGAATTTGTGCACCTGAAAGGTTGGGTTTCAGTATCCCAAACAAAATGTACTATATGATGTTTTTTATCCCATATTGTTCAACCGTTTACGTAGAGGCAAAAAGTGTCTTTCCAGAAGATACATAGAAATGATATATATATACAGTTAAAAATGGTTTGGTTCGGTTTCAATGGGTTTTTGGTTTAATTTGATTGGATTTTTTAGAAACGGTTCGCTTTTTGCAGTTTGAATGGTCACCCCTACTTCCAACATTATTAGTTTAGAAAAATATTTTCTATTTGTAAGTATTATATGTGTAGTTGTACTGTCTGTCAGACATAGATCTTTTTTACTCATTTTTTAGTCACCCAACATATGAAAATGATCCAGGTTTCTTCATTAAAAGAAAATAATTACGATTAGAAAGATAACATTTTGAATATACAAAGGTTAACATCTACTAAGAGGAAAAAAACATGGAGATGAATAAAAAAAACAACATTAAGTTTAGATATTTTAAAAGTCAAAGAAAACACTTAATGTTCTATTAATTCTGCCGATTTTCTTTTCAGAAGATTCAAAGAAGTCCGCCACATCCAAATTTGTCATATAGGATGCGTGAAATATGTCATTATCTTAGTATGCAAAATTTGCTTCCACATTTTTCTCTTTTTTCTTTGGGGATGCTTGATAAAGATCAACTAAGTGTTCTGATGTACGATAGATACGTGACCAATGCTCAGTCATTCCACATCGGAAGCATTTAATTTCAACACTTTTTTAAATCTTATCTTGTGTAGCTTTTCCTTTGTGATAATCATTTTATGTGGTTCTTTTAAAATTTGAATTATTAGAATGACCATCACAAAAATAATTATTATTTCTTCCTCTGCCACGGTCATGTTCTCGACCGCGATTATTAATATTCACAGCATTCACTTCAGGGAATGATGTTATTCCAGATGGCCGAGATTCATGATTTTTCATCAATAACTTGTTATTTTGTTCGACCACGAGAGGACATGAAATTAGTTCATAATACTGTTTAAAACTTTTCTCTCAATATTGCTACTGTATGAACATATCCGAAATGTAGAAAAATGTCTTCTCTAATATGTCGATTTAAAATTATGTAACTACTGGTGCATTTAATTAAACTGAGTAATTTTTGATACAATATAATGCAACTTCAGGTGCATCTAATCAAAATTGGAAGAGTAATTACAAGAATACATCTCTCAAGCTTTGCCATTGAACAATCATAAAGATGTATATATCGAATATGCCAAACAATATTTAATTTTACCAATTAACAAAAAAAAAAACTTACCTTCAACAGTGGAAAATGACATAGATTCGTGCTTACCCTAGAACAAGGAAGAAACTCAGGAAAGCAACACATTGAAATGACATTGTTTCCTTGCACATGGAGTCAACAAACAACCACAACTTCACTGCTAAAAATTAGATTATACATAATTATAGTCTATGAGAAGAAGGCGACGGTTCCATGAAATTTGAGACGTTTTCGGTATCCACCCTCCGAACAGAACAATAATCCCCTTTGTTCGCACCATCTCCTTTGTGTGCTTCCACATTTCGTCGAATGCAATCAAGACCAAATTGGCGGTTAGGTTGAGTTCCAAGATGTTGATCGGTGGCAAGGAGTAATGCACAGGTGCAATGAGGAAGATGATGGGAGGCTATTGGTTAGAGCATCATGCCGATAATGTATTATATAAAACTTTTATAAACTATTTTGTGATGTTTGTTGCAAGTTTTATTTTGTGGGCTTTAGTACAGAAGAAGAAGATGATGATGATGACAATAGAAGGGAAGAGTTTTTCAGGAAAAACCCACAAATTTGAGAGGCTCCTGCTTCTTTTATAACAAATTTTACAACATTTTCAACCCTTGGGCCCACCTACTGATACTTCACGTGGGTGGAGTCATTTTTCCCTTCTAATCTAATAAGTTCTCCACCCCCCCCCCCCCCCGGTGTATTTGTTCATGGGTATCTACCAACTAATGTGATAACTATAATACAAAACAATTTATAAAAATATAGTAGCTAGTGTTTATTACTATTAAGAGATGTATATTTAACCTATGGGTCATGCACGCAGGAACCTGCTATGAACAGAGCAAGAAATCCTCAATTAGACAGAGAATGTAGGAAGGGAGAATTGTCACACCCCTCCCAAATTACCCTCTTAACCAGTAAGGGAATATGACTGCCAGTTACCACCCTTATGTAGCACTTACTGCCTAACTGACCTACTTAACCTGCTTAGAAACCTTGGAATACAAACATATTTATAAACATACTGAGTAGATCAGCCAACATTTCACTTATTCAAACATATGTACATTACAAAATCCAGTGGGCCCCGACATGCTAAACTAGTCCCTATATAAACAAGACATGTGTACAAGTATTTACAGAACCAACACCTAAACTTCTTTTCGAGATACAGTTCTTGAGTGGTAGAGTAGCAACAGAGTTATCTTTTGGGAAGTTGACCATGAAGGGAAACTAAACATGAGGAGTTCCTTGAGCGGAAACGGATCGTCCAAATTCTATCGTGATTGAACACACACATTTACAATCATATGAGAAAATTATGAAACAAAGTCCAAATTACAATCGTGATTGAACACACACATTTACAATCATATAAGAAAATTATGCAATCAAAGTAAATTACAACATGCTTTTCAAATAAAATACAAAGGTTGAGAGATTATACTTTTGAAGAACCATTCTTCAAGTAATCTCTCAATCCAACTTGTTCACAAACACTTCAAACAAGTCATGAACACTCCTCTCAAACAAGTAGTAAACAACAACTCGATCTTTGAACCAACAGGGACACTACCACTCGGATTCCTTGGTATGCTCAGGGTGAGAACTCAGGAGTGGTGGGCTCTGACTATTTTGGTTAAGAGGATATTTGTGAGTTTGGAGAAGGAATACGATTGAACAAGAAGCACTATCGCATAGCAAACTTCTCGATCGTTTAGGCTATCGCATAGAAAAAGAGAGCCTATCGTATATGCTCCTTGTTTGTCATGTAGACTATCGTATAGTCTCTATTTGCATTCTCTTTTTGTGTATTAGCCTTTCGAGTAAAATGAAAAACACTTTTCATTTTATTCCAATGGCCATAAAATTTCCATAACTATTCACTAAAGTAGTTTTTGAGGAAAAAAAGATTATCATTCAAAATAATAAATAATATAAACAAATATGATAACCAACTTATCATATTATATTTATAACCTATAGTTTTAATATTGCATAACATACAATATAAACTATAGTTATGTTTCTCTATTTTATGAAATTTAATATAAAACAAATTTATATTAAATTAACAACTATTTGAATCTCATTCAAATACTTCTTCCTCCAAATAATGTGTCAAATACATTATATCAATTTTATCTTATATAATTGAATTAATTGAATTATATCATATATAATTAAATTCCCTCTTATTAATTTGAACAATTCAAATAAATCCAAAAACTGATTCTCAACATAATCCTTTTGAGCTACCAAGGGGACCTTATGGACCTGTAGCTTGAAGCTCCAATGGTACGTGAATAATTAATTAAACTCTTTAATTACATTATCCACCATCCATTAACTGTCGGACATTCCACTAAAGACCGACAGTTGCACTCTTCACACTATAGATCTATTTTTGTGTCCATTGCATATAACCAATAAACAGTACGATGACCCTTCACAAATTGCTCGTAAGTACAGTTGGCCCAAATTATTGTTTTGCCCCTATAGTTACATCTAACTCCTTAAGTACCACCGATTCTTCTAATGATTAATAAGTCATAGTCCCACTATGGCTGAGTTCTCTCTGTCCAAGAGAGGGTGTGGCCACCATGTTCAAGACTCGAAATCAGCCCTTAAGGGAGCAATTTATCTACTTGTCCCTGCATCGGGGAAGGAGTGAATTCCATATTGTGTAGCTGAGTTCCCAGCTCCCCAATCAAACGAATCCTAAAAATGGTAGGCTTGTTGAGTTGGCAATCTAGTCACTCTGACCCATACAAATCAAAGGACCGTCTTCATGAGCAGGAGTTCACAACACACTTAGGATTCATGTCATGTCACCTATGGTCATCCTAGTGAAATATAAGTCTCTATGATTAACGTCGTTATATAAAGAGACTAATCATTTCGTGGTCCGATCTTATACAAACTTTTTGTATAGGATACTCTCGCTCGTATGTCTCCAGATGAATGATCAGGATCATATCATTTATAGCACTTTACAACATTTGTTACACCTACAAAGCAGGTCGTATCTGTAGTGTCACCAGAATAATAAGGTACCCAACATTATCCATCTACTACAGACCATTTAGGTTATTATTTAAATAAGATCCACCTGTATGTCTCTACGTACTTGTTTAAATTTACATAAAATAACTTCAAATCTTAGTTTATTGGATTGAGTATTCGCTTATAAATTAACACTTGTATTATTAATAACAATACGTTTATACAGAATTTACAAACTACGAGATTATAAGAAGATTTAGGACACCATTCCCAACAATCTCCCACTTGTCATAAAGCCTATGGAGATTAATGTACAATACAAAATAAAGTACAAAATACAATAAACTAGGGCATACACTATACCTCAATAACATCTCCCACTTGCCTTAGACAATGTGCCACATATCCTATAGACCCAGACTTTCTAGATAACCCTCAAACACTTTAGCCGTGAGAGCCTTTGTAAATGGATCAACAACGGTTTGCTCCGACGCGATCTTCGTGATAATCACATCACCGCGATGCATAATCTCCCGGATCAAATGATATTTCCATTCTATGAGCTTGCCTTTTCAGTGACTCCTAGGTTCCTTAGAATTTACAACAACACCATTGTTATCACAAAGACATATTTGGAACAACTTCCAAATCAATAAAGAACTTCTTAAACCAAATAACCTCTTTAGCAGCTTCACAAGCGACTATATATTCAATTCCATAGTGGAGTCCGTGATGCATCCTTGTTTGTTTGATGCTTCGCCAATAGCTACTTCATTTAGAGTGAACACGGACCCTGATGTGGATTTCTGAGAATCCCTATTAGTCTAAAAGTCAGAGTCTGCGTATCCTATAAGGATCAAATCCTTATCTAAGTCTGCGTATCTTGTAAGGATCAAATCCTTATCTCCATACACGAGTATATAGTTCCTCATTCTCTGAAGATACTTGAGGATCATTTTGACCGTCGTCCAGTGATCTAATCCTGGATTGGATTGATATCGACTGATAATCCCTACTGCATAGTAAATGTCAGGTATAGTACATAACATTGCATATATAAGGCTGCCAATAGTTGATGCATAGGGAATCCATCTCATTTCCTCAACCTCTTGAGGAGTCTTAGGAGGTTCCATGACAAAACAATTTCATGCCTGAAAGGTAATAAACCCTTCTTGGAATTGTGCATCGAATATCTGACAAGCATCTTGTCAATATACGATGCTGGAGATAAAGCCAACCTTTTGTTCTTACGATCCCTTATGATCTGGATCCTTAGAATAAACTGCGCCTCTCCAAAATCTTTTATTTGGAATTGAGCGGCTAGCCATTTCTTAACATCAGTCAGAAAACCTACATCATTCCCAATGAGTAGGATATCATCCACATACAGCACGAGGAAAGCTACTGAGTTGTTGATGATTTTCTTGTAAACACAAGGCACATTAACATTCTGATCAAAACCATAAGATTTGATCGCGGTATCAAATCTTATATTCCAAGATCTAGATGCTTGTTTCAATCCATAAATGGACCGATTAAGCTTATAAACCTTTTGCTCTTGACCTTGTTCAATGAATCCTTCTGGTTGAACCATGTTGATGGCCAAAAAGCCAACACCTATCCTCTTAATTAATTAATTATTAAATTATTAAATTACATTAAATATGTATTATTTTAAGTTTGGGACTAGAATATGTTGTTGTAATATTTAAATATAAATTTTTAGAGATTATAAACACTAAATATTTTAATTATATCTTCACGCATCGAATACTATTTTATTTAGTAAAAATGTTCTATAATATTTTATTTGCATAAAAATTATATTGAAAATGATCCTTTAATTTTATAAATTTTATTTGATTGAGAAATAATTAAAAGATTGTTAAAAATGAATAAACTAAAAAGACAAATGGTGGATGGGGATTGGAATAAAGGTAGGGAAGAGGATAATAAAATCTTCTCCATTCACAAAGTAGGGGTATAAGCGATTTGATTCGATTCGGCTCCATTTGGGTGTCAAACTAATCAAACTACCATTTATTTTTTTTTTAACAAATTTCAAGAAACCAAACTGATCTGACTAACCTATGGTTTGGTCAATTTGGTCGCACTAGCTCACCATCACGACTTAGTGTATGTAAGTTGCATACCAACAATAATTACACCGACAACTACACCAATAGCATGATTTGTTGTAGAAATTGAGCATTAATGTATATTAATAATCCATTGGTTCGATTTAATTTTGCTTTGATCTTTTCCAAACCAAATCAATCGAATTTTTTTCGTTTTTTTTAATTTTCAAATCGAGACTACTAAGCTTCAACCCAAACTGGCAAGCAATTTTGATCGCTCTAAGCATTTTTTCTCCCAATTTTTCCTTGCATCCCTACCATGGGATATATGCCTTAAAGCCTCGTAATTATATGTTAATTAAATCAACGATCGATTAGTTTATGAATCTTGCACAATAATCCATTAAACTAAGATCCAGAGTTATCTTCTGAAACTTAAACATGTATGTATAAACATAAATGTGGATTATGTTTAAGTGATAACTTAAATGGTTTGTAATAGATGGATAAGACTAGGTACATTATCTTGGTGATACTACGAATATGACCTACTTTGTAGTTGTTACAATTGTTATAAAGTGTTACAAATGATCTAATCCTGATCATTCATGTGAAGACATGTGAGCAGGGGGATTTTATACAAAGAGTATGTATAAGATCGAACCACGAAATGAATAGTCTCTTTCTATATAACACTATGATAGATGAGACTTACATTTCACCAGGATGACCATTGGTGTCTTGACTTGAATCCTGAGTGAGTTGTGAACTTCTGCCTACGAAGGCGATCCTTTAGTTTATATGGGTGAGAGTGGCCAGTTTCACCGACTTAATATGCCTACCATTTTGGGAATTTGTCTAATTGGAGAGCTGGGAACACAACTACACAAGAAGAAATTTACTCATTCTTTATTCTTAGAGTAAGTAGAGAAACTATTTCATTAAGGGCTGATTTCGGAGCTTGAATAAGGTGGCGTCACACCTTCTCCTATCCTGAGTGGGGTTTGGTTATAATTAGACTATAACTTATTGTTCATTAAAAGGATCAGTAGTACTTAATGAGTTAGATATAACTATAGGAGCAAAACGGTAATTTTGGTCTAACTGTACTTACAAGCAATTTGTCAAGGATTAATGCACTATTGATTGGTTATATCCAATGAACATAGAAATATATATGTAGTTTGAAGAGTATAGCTATCAGTCTCTAGTGGAGTGGCCGACAGTTAATGGAAGTTGATTAATTTAATCAAAGAGTTTGATTGATTAATCGAGTAACATTAGAGCTTCAAACTATAGGTCCAAACGACCCCCTCGTTAGCTCATTTGGGATAAGTGAGAATCGAATTGATTTGGATTATTTGAATTGTTCAAATAATAAAGGTAATTGATTATATAAGATATAATTATGAGATATAATATAATGTATATGATATAAAGATTTATTTGAGAGAAAAATAATTATTTGAATATGATTCAAATATTAATATTGATTCATATTAAATATTGTTGATTAAACGAGAGATGTGTTTTGTTTATGTATATATATATATATATATATATATATATATATTAAATTAGTTAATTTTGTGTGTATATATATATTAATTAAAGAAAGATTAGTTTCTTGTTTAATTAAATGTTTTTTAATAGAGAATTGGTTTTAAATAGCCTTTTTTCTTCATATTCTTGCATTAATTGTCATATGGAAGATGAATGAATTTGTTAATTTATGTATATTTACTAACTAAAGAAAAATTAGTTTTTTGTTTAATTGAATATTTTTTTAATTAGAGAATTGGTTTAAATCATCTTTTCTCTTAATATTCTCTCATTAATTGACAAATGGAAGATGAATAGATTTTTTCTTTCATCTTCCTTTTGTCCACTTATAAATACACCTAAAGTGTGTAGATTTTGGATGTGGGGTATGATATTACCTTGTTCTCTCAAATTATTTTCTTCAAATCATTTCTCCAAATTAATCTTGAAGCCTACAACTCTCATCGATTCTCTATCCCGAGAATAACGAGGTTTTCGCGTGGTGGTGTTCGATTAATTGTTGCATTTTTACGATTAAAGTGTTCATTGTGTTTGAGTTCCAGATAGGAATTGAGAAGAGATTAGTCTTCAAGGGTATGTGATTTTTTAATCTCTCTTTCCTATTTAATTTCATTACAAATATATGTTTAATAGATTTTGTATATTTTGTTTCCATCTTTTATATTTTCTATATGTTATGTAAAATTAGAATTAGGACGCGATCATCTCCGCAATGGGTACTTGCATATCCTTTCATTTGGTATCAGAGCAAGTGTTTCCATCCCAATATAAATGTATGTTGAATGTGGTTTGCTTGTTTGGATGTTTTTGAGATTGGTTTTAGTTTTTTAGCCATTTTTGTGATTCGATATGTAAAAGGTCTATTATTTTGGACATTTTTTTTGTTTTCTATCGAGTATGTATATCAAAATTCGAGTCGTTCGTGTTTTTTATTTTTTATTTTTATTTTTTTGCTTCGATTTGCTTGAAGACGGAGGAAGAATGGGAATACAAGTGGTTCAGCTTCTGGTGGTTCGATTTTCAATGGTTCAGCTCCTAGTGGTTCGATTTCCAGCAGTTTTCTTTATAATAATTTAGTTTTTAATTGTTTTTTAAATTAATATAATTGTTATATTAATTTAATTAAAAGTTCAGGAAGCCAATCCGGGTCCAATTGAAGCTTTTATTTATGCATTTGATGTATGCCTATTTTATTTTAATATATCTCATAATGTATGTCATATAGAATAACCCCTCCATAGGATATACATATGTTCATGCACTTTTTTAATCTTAATGTTATATTATAAGTTTGCATGATGTATTAAGCATTTTCATGCATCATTTATATTATAATAGTTATAATATATATATATCACTGTTATATATGTAATGTTTGTTTGTTTCTTTGTTTTTCATTACTTTAATATATAACTGTTATATATATAATGTGATGAAAAAAGAATTGCATACTAACATAGGTTTAATTTTTCAAACAAATTAGTTTAAAATTAGTTTTCATAATTAGACATATGTTTAATAATTTTCTAATTCGCTTAGAAATAGGTTTGACCTTTTTTAAAAAAATTTAATAGGATTAAATTGAGTTTCTGGAAAAAAATATTAAATTTATAATAAATGTATTTGTAAGGGACTTTTGTCTAAGGACAGTTTTGTCTAGGCTGAGGTATCTAAGCTGATGGAAACAAAACACCACTACTTGGGAACTGACTTGGAAGATGAATTAGATAGATTTGTTACAAGCATCAATGAGTGATTCATGTTTATTAAAGTATTTAATGAACATAAATTAATGTTGTTCAACTATCTAGTGTAAATGTTACTTTGGGCAAAGTTAACATATACTTAATATAATTATTAGTCATTATTTACCCAAGTTATGAATACTCATTTATTAAAATACTCAGTGGGAGAAAAATGATGCATATGATACTTTAATTTCCTTCTCACATTTCTCCCTAAATAGTTCACACCGTGAAATTTATGCTCGGCCTCGAGACACCTTTACTTATGTCCCCCTACGGTTGTTGTTTGCATAGGTCAATAGCAAGGTGAATGGCGAGACTGTTTATAGTAAGTGGGAGAGGGAAGTGTATCAACATATCTGCGGTCTCCTTTATTGCTTTGCAGTAAACTTTCATGTTCGGACTCGAGTAACATTTGCTTATGTCCTTCTACAGATGGTGTTTGTATGAAATTTTACTTAAACTTAATAAATGGATAGGATTGCTTTAGTTTTTGCTCCAATCGATTTTTCCCTACGGTTGACTCATTTTGGTGAAACTCTAAAGTTTAAAATAAAAGGTTACATTTACAAGAAATTGTTAAGCAAGTTAATGATGTATTGGCCAAAATATGGTAACTAAATATTATAGAAATAAGAGTTATTATGGTGTAATATTTGGTTGAGAATTTCTCAATCTAGTGAAGGAGTAATTTACTGTCCTATGGTGGCTTGTATTCTAACTCACTAGAGTATCATAGCAATAGAACTTTTGAATTAATATGAATGGGGTTCATATTAATTCTATTGGATTCATTTTTTAATTTCTATACTGAATTAGAATGGATAATAGTTTGCATATAGTCAATTAGCATGTTTTATATAATTTAAAGTTATGTCGTCTTCTCTCAAGTGTTTTAATTTGGAAAACATTCCAAAAAAAGTTCTTGCCAATTTATGAAGTGTTCATGAATAATCTTTCCAGTGATAACTTACTTTTATTATCTAGATTACATATGATGTATTTGAAATACAAGATAAAGTCATGACAAAGCATATTGTATGTTGAGCCATGAGAAGCTAAATGACCTACAAAGTTAAGTATTTATGGCGTCCAAGAAAATTATTATGACTAGAACTAATTAGAAAAATGTTTCTCAATTAGTTTGGGATATCGGATGATGAGGAATTTAGAAATACCTCAAAGAGAAGAAAAATAAGAATAACTAAATTTAATTTACTGAATTCTTGATGGAGAATACAGATTCGCACCTTGATTGTTGAATAATGATTCATTATCAGAATTTTTTTTTTCTTCGTTACAATTAAATTATAAATCTTAGAAAATACTCAATTAAGTGGAATAAGTCTACTAGTTGACAATGGGGAACTCATCTCAGTTAAAGTAGCGGAAGACATTAAAATATTATTTATTTATGCTGAATATGGTGTTTTTATCACCATAAAGAAATTTCATTTCTCCAAACTTTATTACTAATTTTTTCATAGTGTATGAATATTTTTAGTAATAAGGCATGTATTCAAAAGTTGTTTTGAAAAAATATATTCAGTTATAAATAAATATATTTTGTGCATTAAATTAAGGTATTATTTATTTATGCTGAATATGGTGTTTTTATCACCAGATGAGAAATTCAACTACTCGAAAATTGATTACTAAATATTTCATAGCGTATGAATAATTTTAGTAATTAGACATGTTTTTTTAAAAAAAATATTTTGAAAATATGTTCAGCTTTAAATAAAACATATTTATGTGTATTTAAGGTTAACACATTTACGTACTATACTAAGAGAGTGTAAGGATTAATGAATCTAGAATGAAACATAGATTTTATTCTCCCGAATAGGATACATGTGTTTGGTTTTTAAATGACAGGTACAAGTAATTCTCTAACATTTAGAGTTAAATTATAATTACTTGTCAAAGCCTTGTGTCTCAGGAAATTATGTCATTAAAACCTTATTAGATAAGGTTACCTAGCCAATGTTGGACTTGCTTTGACCTAGGTAGTCTTGTGATCAAAAGCTTAAGTTTATATAAGTCACTAATGTGATTGATGAATATTTATGAATAAATGTATCTTATTCTAATACAACTTAAGTCTTATTTTCTTTGAAATGTTTAAAAGAAATTAAACTAAACTTTAAGTCATTTAGGCAATTGTATTGTGATATTAGTATTCGATCATAATGATTAGTACAAGTTTTATTTGTTGTACTAAGCCTAAATAATAGAGATGAGATGAGATCTCAATTTCGAACATTAGGTACAATTTAGATGAAATTGTGCTGCAACAAGAGAAATATGGTCTTGTTAAACTTTGTACATTTTAAGTACTTTGTTAAACAAAATCTCAATCTTTTAGAATTACATTGATGTTTGACTCCATGAAGGAAATGCAATAGAGATTGCATTGTTCGAACGTTATTTCCTCCAAAATGTTTGTGAAACATTGTTGGATTATGGAAGTGTTGTAAAACTAGTTTATCACATTTTTTTTTTTGGTAAGTTGAGACACTTGTATCAAAACAAACCCTTGGTGAAATGAATATTAAAAAAAAATACGCCTAGTTGTAAGTAATCTATAAGGAGTTTATAAATGGCCTTTTGAACATTCCAAAGTAATATGATGTATTTGTGTGACAAATATTGATTCATTTGGAAAGTTAAAGGTTGCAGACCTGTAAAAAGATTGAGTTATGTTGATGAATTAGTTTCAAGTAAAACCACGTGATAGTTAACAAGTGTTGTTAACCATTTATTTTCATTTGAACGTCAATTTCTAGTTGTCAAACAAATAAATCTTCGTCGTAGTAGGAGAGTTATTAGATAGCTCAACCTTTGCAAAAGCTTACTTGAAGTCTTCATTGTCATAGAAAATGAGAATATGAAAACTTATAAATCTTTTAGTAGTGGGAGAGCTATGCAATGACTTTATTTAGCTGTGACTTATTAGAAGTCAAAATTTTCATACTCTACTTTAGTTGTGACTTATTGGAAGTCATGTTGGATGACAAGAATTGAATGAATTAATAAAGAGAAATTTTGTTAAAGTCATAAATTTGAGATAAAGCAGTATACTTAACTCAGTCATTTTTTTGTAGATTATCATTGGTGGGGGCAACCTCAAAGGATATGTATGGATTTACAAAAGGGAAGCTTGAAAGTGTAGTACTTGGAGATTGAGATCTTCAAAATAAGACTCTTGGCGTCAGGTGAAAACCAATGCCACAACTATTGGGTGAAAATGGACTGTGAGTCAATTTTCTAACTAGTTCCTATAACAAAGTATTTATGCATTTTTTTTTATTCATTGTTGAATATGAGATGTGTAAGAATGAATAACGTCTTTTATGAAGAGGATTTCACTACATATTTCAAGAAAAATTTTCTTAGATTGAATTGCAAAAATGTTTGCAAATATTGGGATCTTTGGAAATAAGGGTTTGATATAGTATCATAATCGATGACTTTGAACGATGACAATGTTCTTGTACAGACAAGAAAATGAACGTGGATATTTATCTATTTTTTATATTAATTTTTGCTCATTATGGATGAATTAGAAATCAATATAAAGTTTTAACTAATTCAAATAGTTGATTTGAAGTATTTTTGTATATTTAAAATCCACATATAGATGTTTAGGACCTGATGTTAAATTGGTCTTGGTCTTATGTTTACAAAGAAGTTATTTGCTGTTCGATGCAAATATTTCAAATGGAATGGCAATATACCATTCTACAATGAAGTTGATTTGTCTAAGGAAAAAGTTTCCTAAGACACCTCAATTGTTTAGGGGATGTACATTTTACATGAGACTTCATTATTTTAATAACAATCAGTTAGTTAAGTAGGTAAAGTCGATGATGTGACCATTTAGTTTTGACAATTAAAACTAATGACTAATGGAATGTTGTATATATAATTCAAGATTTGATCTTTTATGGAATACACTGTTTCATATTGGATTTAGAGAAATCCATGTTTTATCCTAGTAAGTATATATTGGTTGAGAAAGCAATGTCTTACTTGTAAATTAATATTTTGCATTTCTCAAGTATGACTTTTGATATTTGAAAACTATTTCAGAAATAACTTGGTCAATCCACTTTATGAGATAATGTGGTGCAAGGCCTGAGTTTGAGGACATAGGTAGGCTCCAAGTTGTAGGGCTGAGAGAAACATCTTGTTGATGACCAGACGGTTTCTATTGACATAATTGTTTGATTATATAAAAGGATTCTCTAGGTTAAAGTGTGAGAGAATCTTTTAGACTGCTTAGAACTACGAGACATGTCTCTAGTATACTAGAGCAAGAGGGAGAGCATGTAGGATATAGTGTATGCCCTAGGATACATGCCTCACTAGCTTATATTTCCCCAGGTTTAGTGCAAGTGGAAGATGGGATGTATGCCTTAAAGTCTCGTAGTTATATGTTAGTTGAATCAATGGTCGATTAGTTTTATGAATCTTATGCAATAATCCATTAAACTAAGACCTAGAGTTATCTTCTGCAACTTAAATATGTATCTATAGACATACAGATGGATCGTGTTTAAGTGATAACTTAAATGGTCTATAGTAGATGAATAAGATTGGGTACCTTATCCTAGTGATACTACGAATACAACATGCTTTGTAGTTGGTACAATTGTTATAAAGTGCTACAAATGATTTGATCCTGATCATTCATGTGAAGACATGCGAGCAGAGGTATTCTACACGAAGTGTTTGTATAAGATCGAACCACAAAATAAATAGTCTCTCTATATAACACCGTTGATAGATGAGACTTACATTTCACCAAGATGACCATAGGTGTCTTAACCTGAATCCTGAGTGAGTTGTGAAATCCTGCTTATGAAGATGATCATTTGATTTGTATGGGTGAGAGTGGCCAATTTTGCCAACTCAATATGCCTACCATTTTGGGGATTCGTCTAATTGGGGAGCTGGGAACATAGCTACACAAGAAAGAATTCATTATTTCTCTATTGTTAAAGTAAGTAGAGAAATCGCTCTCTTAAGGGCTGATTCCAAGGCTTGAACAAGATAGCGCCACACCCTCTCTCGGCTCGAGAAAGATTTGATTTTAGTTAGATTATAACTTATTATTCATTAGAGAGGTCAATGATACTTAAGAAATTAGATGTAACTACAGGGGTAAAAGAGTAATTTTGGCTTAGCTGTAGTTACAAGCAATTTGTGAGGGTCGATGCACTGTTGTTTGGTTATATCCATACAAAAATATATATGTAGTACAAAGAGTACAACTGTCAGTATTAAGTGAAGTGTAAAAGTTAATGGAAATTGATTAATTTAATCAAAGAGTTTGATTAATTTAATCAAAGAGTTTGATTAATTAATCGAGTACCATTGGAGCTTTAAACTATAGATACATAAGGTCCTCTCGTTAGCTCATTTGGGATAAGTGAGAATTTAATTAATTTGGATTAATTTGAATTGTTTAAACTAAAAAAGGGAATTGATTATATAAGATACAATTATGAGATTTAATATAATATATATGATATATTATAATATAAAGATTTATTTGAGAGAAAAATAATTATTTGAATATGATTCAAATATTAATATGAATTTGATTCATATTAAATATTGTTGATTAAATGAGAGAATGTGTTTTGTTATATATAAATATATATATATATACATATATATTTAATTAATTAATTTATGTGTATATATTAATTAAAGAAAAATTAGTTTTTTTGTTTAATTAAATGTTTTTAATTAAAGAATTAGTTTTAAATAACATGTTCTCTTCATATTCTTTCATTAATTGTCAAATGGAAGATGAATAAATTTGTTAATTTATGTATATTTATTAATTAAAGAAAAATTAGTTTTTTGTTTAATTAAATATTTTTTTAATTAGAGAATTAGTTTTAAATCACCTTTTCTCTTCATATTCTCTCATTAATTGGCATATGGAAGATTAATGGATTTGTTCCTTCATTTTACTCGTGCCCACTTATAAATACATCTAAAGTGTGTAGATTTTGGATGTGAGGTGTGATATTGCCTTGCTCTCTCAAATTATTCCCTTCAAATCCTTTCTCCAAATTAATCTTGAAGCCCACAACTCTCATCGATTCTCTACTATGAGAATAACAAAGTTTTATGGTGGTTTCGATTGATTGTTGTGTTTTTACGATTAAAGTGTTCGTTGTGTTCGAGTTCCGAAAAGAAATTGAGAAGAGATTAGTCTTCAAGGGTATATGACTTTTGAATCTCTTTTTCCTATTTAATTTTTCTACAATTATATGCATGATAGATCTTATATATCTTGTTTTCATATTTTATATTTTTCATATGTTATGTAAAATTAAAATTATGATGTAATCACTTCCGCAATGGGTACTCGCATATCTTTTCACCACAAAATCTTTAGTTGTTATGTGATATAAATATTATCTTTATAATGGTTAGACATAGGTCAAAAATATATATATAACTTCTCACTTGAGGGTATAGGTTATGGTTGATAGGGGTGAAAAAAAAACAGACTCAAAGTGATAAACCAACTAGAACTGACTCGAATTAGGTCGATCTCGACTTTTCAGAAAGGGAAAATATCAATTTATACCCCTGAACTTTGGGTGTTGCATCAATTTAAACCCTGAACTTTGGAGATTGTTTCAATTTAAACACTAAACTTTTATAAGTATGTCAATTTAAACCTTGAAATTTCATAATTGTATCAACTTAAATTGATACACTTATGAAAGTTCAAGGTCTAAATTGATATAAGTATTAGTTTGGGGTTTAAATTGATACAAATCCCAAAGTTTAGGGTTTGAATTGATAACACTCTCAAAGTTTAAGGTTTAAATTGATACACAATTCTTAGTTTAGTGTTTATATTGATACAATTTTCAATGTTCAGGGTTTAAATTGATATTTACCCTTTTTAGAAATAAAATCGATGTTCGAGAATAAAAAACTTTCAATGTTCTTACAGCTTTGTTTTTGGTAGGGGTGTTCAAAAAACCCGATGACCTGAAAAAATCGATCAACCCAATCCAACGCCTTCGATTTGGATGGGTTATGAACTCTTTTGGGTTGGGTTGTGTTCAAATAAATGAAAATTTTATGGGTTGATTTGGTTAATGGGTCACCTAAAATAACCCAAACCAATCTGAACTTATTATTAACTTTTAAATGTATGAACTCTTTTGGGTTGGGTTGTGTTCAAATAAATGAAAATTTTATGGGTTGATTTGGTTAATGGGTCACCTAAAATAACCCAAACCAATCTGAACTTATTATTAACTTTTAAATGTATTTTTTTTTTTTTTTTTTGCTTATGTACAATTAGATATACATATATTTATTTTAGTTTTCTTTAATTTTATTAATTTTTTGGATAATTTATTCTTTAACAACTCTTAAAAATAGTTTTTTTTGCACTTTAAAAAAAGATTATACATTATATAAATTGAAATTGAGTTGTTAATCTTAATTCATATGTGAAAATAGTTATATCGAATTTTTACGTATTAACATTTTACTTCCTTTTATAACAAAAATTTAAATAAATGATCCAAGTAACCCGAACAAACCCAACCCAACCCAAATGTTTCCTAGTTGGGTTGGGTTGGGTTCATTTTTTAATTAGGGTAACACCACATACAACTTTCACTGTCATGCATGGTCCAGCACACAATGCATAGATAACATATTTACCGATACAAAACCTAGTGGGGCCCAACACTTCCTTACTAGTCCCTAATATGTACATGACATTAGTACAGACGTAATCAAGATAAACACCTAGCCCCTTTTTTCATTCTTTAAACTTAACTTGTATTTTAAGTGGCAGAGCAGCAGCGAAACTATCCTCTGGGGAGTTGACTACTACCTGGGGAAAAAGAAAACATTTGAAAAGATGAGCTACTAGCCCAGTGAGTGACTATTTGAAAACAAATATATTGAATACCAAGTAAACTCAAACTTAAAACTTTAGAATTAAAACCATCAAAACTCATCAAAATAACAGAATCCTTAGTTGAGAGAGAACCCTTTTACTCAATCTCTCAACGTCAATCCTTAGTTGGTGTGAAGTAATCTCAACACAACCAATGGCAACTCTACCTACGTGCACGTGGTAATAATTGAGTACCATCATACTTTAGATACTAGAGCTCGGATACCTTCTCAAAGTCCTTCAATTTCGGGTACATCATCAAAGCATCATAAAACTTATTCTTGCAATAAAAGCATACTTTAGAAGCATAAGTAAGCTAAAATCATGTACTGAAATGTTTCCTTCACAAGTAATTAACATCACATAAAGAATGAACTAACACATGCTTCATGAAATATAAAGGGTGGAAAAGACTTAAATCATGCTTTCATAGAATCCTTTTGTACTTAAGCATGCATTTTAGAGCACTTTTGAAAACTAGTTTGCTTGGAAAACTTTCTCATTTTACTAGAAATAAAAGCAAGTATAAAACTAGCTTTAAATAAATCATGTGTTTACCAAAGCATTTGGAAAAACACTTGAGTTTATCACTCACTGTCTTGGGCGTCCTTCTCATTGTTGATTGGTTTTCCCTATTGGTGTTTGTCCTGTGAGAATGACAAACACTTTTAGTTAATGCCATGAGCTCTCTAATGAGTCTAACTTATAAGAACAAGCTTAACATTAATCTTACAGCATCAATCACCCTTCTCAACACACACTTCACTAACGCATTTCACACTTAAAAGATACTTTGAGCCAAGTTGCTAGACTATGCGGCCACAAGCACTTGTCCCTTGCGCTATGACACGCTCTTAATGCCAATGTGCTATGCACCCCACCTATGTGTCAGTGCTCGCAGCACCAGCACAGTTGTGCGCTCCCTTGTGCACAACCTAGTGCAATGCCTCGCACAGCACAACAACACCCCACGCTCCACAACACAACCCTTGTGCACAACCTAGCGAATGCCTCGCACTCAACCTTGCCCTCGCACGCACGTCTGCCAGTGCCTCCGCTTGGCCAATCGAGCTGCTTGCTTGCTCAAACGAAGCAGTTGCCTGCATGTTTAAACCTAAAATTCCAAATTTCAACTTAAGGCTCAAATAACTCATTTCCAGACATTATTTTGGAAAATTTCCTTCTACAAAATCGTTTATAAATATCTTAACTTTCTTGCCTTAAAATTTTAGCTTTAGATTCCTTTGGTTCAGCCTTGAAACCTTCAATTTTCCCACCTTGCTCAAGATTACCGAGAGCTTGAACCATTTGGAAAAACTTTAGATTTCGACTCAAAGTCGGGGGAGATTTATTCTAGCAGCCTTAAATCTTCATCAGCACTCTTCAATCCTCAAGTTAGCTTAAGAATTCCTCCTTTAGCACGAGTAGAAAGGCCAAACCGAAAGCCTCTTTCAACCTCCTTTTTATAGTTGAAGTTACATGCTTCATAATCAAGCTTAGGGTGACAGCTAAATCACTAAGTGGGATTTATTCTCCTATGATAGTTGGCCCACTAAGGTGAGTGTTCAGGCTGAAAACTTTCACTTCCTCACCAACGCAAGGCTAAACCCCTTTCCTCATTATCGCACGGTTCACTAGCACGCACGCCCCATGTTTGGCCAACACATGTGCATGTTCCTGTCTCAGCCCGTATGACCCACATCTTGCACATTACTATGCGTAGTCACTACCTCTCTTAACCTCAATGCCTTACTCCAGTGCATACCCAAGCTAACACATAGGCCAACGCTCACTGCATGGGCATCACTTTCATCCCTTGCTAGCCAGCCCACGCCTAGACCTTGCCACCATTAGCGCATGTCTTGCGCTTCACCTCTCTTCTTTAGATGTGGGTGGTTGTCGCGCCAACCATGCCTTGGTCTTCAAGCCTACGTGGCTACAACGCTTTGTTCCACACTTAGTCACATTTCTTCATCCTCCAAGGTACACATACAAACTCTTACCCAAGAGTCCTATGATCCAACACTTAAAAAATTTCCTCTTCCTTTGCCATTCTCAAACCTCTTCTTTACAACCATATTATTATCACAAGTTAACCATATTTAACATATTAATCTACCTACTTAAGTAGAGAAATCAAGATACATGGTTTACACAATCCCGTATGTTGTTTTACTTTAAAAAAAAAAAAAAAAAAAACTTTTCCCAAAGTAACTCAAGAAATTTCCAGAAGTAGCTCCAATACATTTTTAGAAAATTCGTTGAAATAATTTTTCTCGATCCATCTTGCCCGAGATCAATCATCCAGATTTATATTAAAAAAACCTTTTCATCTCGGTGAAATCTCGGGCACGATTAACATTGAGATTCTATATATTTGGGTTTTCTTAGTGAAATCTTGAATGATTAACTGTATTTCCTAAATCCATTTGGAAATTTGAAAATTTAGGGAAACAAAAGTTAGGCTAAAGATTTGAAAAATTAAGTAACATTTGATATGAGTAGTTGAAACTACGTGCGTTACACGTGTTTCATAATGTTGAATATGAAATATACATGTATAAGTTGAAATAAGAGTCTTATAGATATAAAATGTAATAAAGTAAACTTTAGTATTTGACGAGGAAAAAATTCAAGAAAACTATCAAATGATGTCTTCCCTACAAATATATTAATTTTTTTAATCAGTTTAAATACTTGATATTAAGAGAACAAACAAACAAATTAATAATATTTGCATTAATAATAAGAAATCTTTAAAATAAAAGATATTTCTACTATATCTATAACTATTATTCGAGTTCAATATTCTTTTAATAAAAGGAGAAGATTGTTCAATATAGAACTGGTGCACTATAAATATATTAAAAAAAGTTGGAGAAAATGTCTAACCATAGAGATAAAAAAAGAAGAAAACAAAGTCGTTAATGAAATATTAAAAAAAAAAAGTTCTATGAAATATGTAGAAATCTCAAATTTTAGTTCATTTATAGAGAAAAATTACATTCAAAATTTAATTTGATTTAATCTTAAATCAAATCTCAAAATTATTAGATATAATGAGATTAAAAAAAAAAAAAAAAAAAAAAAAAACTCTTGTATTCAATGCAGATCATTTAAAAAAAATTGCATTTAACTTGAATAGAATGAGATTATTTAAGAATATGAGATAAAGTGAGATTTTTCTTTTGAAAACTTCTTTATCATTTAATGGGAATTAAATGATTTTTTAGATAATATGAGATTTTTTTAAAAACTTTTTTTTTCTTTTAATGTAAATTTAAGATAAAATGTGTTTTATTAAAAATATATATATATATTCTTTTAACATGAATTTGAGATTAAATACATACATATATATATTGAAAATCTACTATCATAGGTTTTTAAATAACATGCGATTTCTTTTATAAAAAAAAAAAAAAAAAAAAAAAAAAAAAATCTAACATGCGATTTCTTTTTTAAAAATTCTTTCTTTTAATTTGAATTCGAGATAGATTTTAAATAATATTAGATAGAGATAAATTTTCATTTTTAAAATTTTCTACATTATTAAACTTGAATTAGAGAAGGGAGAATAAATGTGACTTTAAAAAAAAAAATCTAGTAATGTAATTTTGTTAATTTTATTTAATTTAACGTGTGAGTATGTAAGGGCAAATCTTTAAAGTAAAATTGATGGTATTTTTTTAAAGATTAAAAACAATAAATAATTATAAATTTTAGAATTTAATAACAAATCTAGTGTAAATATTTTTAAATATTTTTTATATTTAAAAAGATTTCTAAAATCTATAATATAATAATCAAAGTCTAAATCTAGACTAAAAGTTTGAAATAGATCAGTTTAAGAAAATAAAATTGAGAGAAAAAATATTATTTTCATTTTCTCATTTTATTATTTTTCTAATTTGAATCTTTGTTTTAAATCTAAACATTTTTTCCGCTTTCTTAAAAATTTTGTGATCTTTCTAATTTTTTATATATACACTTCTCTCTTAGTTTATTTTATATTATTTTATTATTGTTATTTTAATTTTAAACCAAAAAATTGATGTTTATATTTGAGAAACCCTAAAATCTTAGTCCTTCCTAACTTTAGAATGACTTAGGCAACTTAGTCTAATCTTGAGTTTATTATGAACTCTATTCACAAAGAATTATCCTTTGATTTGTATGGGTAAGAGTGGCCAGTTCACCGACTCGATATGTCTACCATTTTGAGGACAAGATCGGGTGGGGAGCTAGGAACATAATAATACAAGATGAATTTCACTTCTTCCCAACTTTAGGATAACTAGATGAATATTCCCTTAAGTGGTGTATCTGGGACTAGAATAAAGGACTCTATCCTCTCACTAGCCCAAGAGGGTTTCTGTTTAATGGTTGAACCATAAACAGGTTGTTCATTAAATGAGCACTGATACTTAATACAGAGGTAACCTAGGGATAAAACGATAATTTGACCCAGCTGTTGTTACGAACACTCGTGAATGACTAACTTACTATTATTGGTCTATATCTGTGGACACATAAATATATTTGCAGTGAGAAGAGTGCAACAATGGGTATTTAGTGGAATGTGCCCACAGTTAACGAATATTAGTTAATTTGGTTAATGAGATTAGTCAATTAATCTCATATAGTTGGAGCTTCTGATTTGTAGGTCCATGAGGTCCCCTTCCTAGCTCGTAAAGGGAATTGAGGTATCTATGTCTTAAATAAAGCTTGAAATGTCCAAATTCACTTAGGGAAAGAATATAATGTATAATGATACATTATAATGTAAAGTTTATATTTTAATTAAACTTTATAATATAAATTTAATTCTGGATATGATTCAAAATTAATTTTTGAGAGAATTAAATATTTAAAAGAGATTAAATTTTAACTTAATATGAATTAGATTCATATTAAAACTATAGGCTAAAAATTAATGTGTATTTGACGCACATTAAAACTAAAGGTCGTGAGAGAAATATAATTGAATATGATTCAAGTGTAGACTAAATTAAATATTTGCTATTTAATTTGGTAATTAATTCATTGAAGAATTAATTAAATATTAATTTATTTTAATTTGATTTGATTTAATTTAATTTAATTAATTGAATTAAAACTATAGGTTACGTGAGAATGTTTCATTTAAATATGATTTAAATGAAATCATTAATTAAATATTAGTTTAATTAATTGATTTTAAATTAAACTAATTCATTTAATTTAAGTTAAGAGTTAACTCCCACGTAAGGAGTTAACAGAAGCCCAAAACATCATATATGATGATGATATTAAGGATCCATTGTCTTATAAGAAGGCAATGAAAGATGTTGACAAGGATGAGTGGATTAAGGCCATGAATCAAGAAATGGAGTCTATGTACTCTAATTCTATCTGAGAGCTTGTAGATCAACCTAATTAGGTAAAACCTATAAGTTGTAAATGGATCTACAAGAGGAAAATGGGTGTAGATGGAAAAGTACAGACCTTTAAAGCTAGACTAATGACTAAGGATTATACCCAGGTGGAGGGAGTGGACTATGAAGAAACTTTCTCACCACATATTATGGCTATGAGATATAGCAAACTTTCTCACCATAGACCTTTAAAGTCTATTCGAGTTCTTTTGTCCATAACCACATATTATGACTATGAGATATGGTAAATGGACGTCAAGACTGCTTTTTTTAATGGTAATCTTGAAGAGACCATCTACATGACTCAACTAGAGGAATTCATTGAATAAGGTCAAGAGCAAAAGGTTTGTATACTTAATTAGTCCATTTATGGACTAAAACAAGCATCTTGATCTTGGAATATAAGATTTGATACTATGTCTTTAATTAGAATGTTGATGAGCCTTGTATCTACAAGAGAATTATCAACGGCTCAGTAGCTTTCCTTGTGTTGTATGTGTTGGGGATGATGCCCTAAACTCTCGTGTCCTGTAGTTTGTAAACACGATTTTGAACAAACGCTTGTGATGTATAATATATGATATTTTCTTCACTTCTGTCTATGAACATTGGATATTTTATTTGTTTTACCACAAACAAATAAACTAAGATCCCTGGTTGTCGTTTGTAACTTAAGCATATATGTGGAGACATACAAGTGGATCATGTCTTAAGAGAAAACCAAAATGGTCTATAAAATATGGATAAAGGAGGGAAACCTTATCTTGGTAATGCTACGGATATGGCTCTCTTTGTAGAAAAGTTACAAATTTTGTGACATGCTACAGATGGTCTGATCCTGATCATTCATATGGGAAAATGCGAGCGGGGGAGTCGTATACAAAGAATTTGTATAAGACCGGACCACAAAGTATTATACTCTCATTATATAACACCGTTCATGACAGAGATTTCACTTCACTAGGATGACCATAAGTAACATGAACTCAATCTTGAGTGAATTGGGAACTTTTGCCTTTGAGGGCGTTCCTTTGATTTGCATGGGTGCGAGTGGCTAGATCGCCGACTAAACCCTACCACTTTGGGGATTCGTCTAATTTGGGAGCTACAAACTCAACTACACAAGATGAAATTCACTCTTTCCCCGAAGCAAAGGAAAGTAGATAGATTACTTCCTTAAGGGCTGATTCTAGAACTTGAATGATATGGAGTCACACACCTTCTCATGGCCCAAGAGGTGTCCACATATAGTAAGACTACGTTGTATTGTTCATTAGAGGGATTAGTGGTACTTAAGGAGTTAGATGTAACTATAGGGACAAAACGGTAAATTGGTCCAACTATACTTATAATCATCTGTGAAGGGTTATCGTACTGTTGATTGGTTATATCTGATGGACACAGAAATATATTTGTGGTGAGAATAGTGCAATTATCGGTCTTTAGTGGAATGCTTGACAGTTAACGGATGGTGGATCTCATGGCTAAAGAGTTTAGTCAGCTATTCATGTATCGTTGGAGCTCCGAGCCATAGGTCCATAAAATCCCTTTGGTAGCTCAATGGATTCAAGTTGAGAATCAAATTTTGGGTCAGTTTGAAGTGTTCAAATTAACAAGAGGGAGTTTGATTATATATGATATGGTTGAACTGATCAATTATATATGATATGATTGACATTATGTATGAGATACATTATTTGGAGGAAAATGATATAAATATGATTTATATCTATTAGAGAAGAAAAGACTATGGTTTATATGTGATATTAAATCATAGGTTAATGAATATAATATGATTATATTTATTATTTTTAATTGGAAAATTATAGGATAATTGTATCGGCGTTTTCTCTGTAACCATGTGATAGTGGGAGGTTGCTTGCAGTTTTCATAACTGAAGAATAAAATGAAAATCGTTTTCATTTTATAAAAGATCAGAGAATTCGCTCACGAGTTGTATACTGCCTATCGCATAGAATTCGCTCAACGTTTCTACATGATTGTACACACAAGTGCTTCTTTCTAAACAATCGCATAGGATTTGCTAAACGATCGTCTAGCTTTTCCCTAAACAATCGCACGCCTGAGTGTTTACTAAACGATCGTATATACGATCATGGCCTATTTACTAAATCGTGTACCGCTTTCTAAACGATCAAGCATCATCTATATGATAGACTTCAGCCTTCTCCCACTTGCTTGGTCATGGTATACGATCTTGCCCTCCTCTTCCCTCTACCAAATCCAACAAAGCCCACACCTTCTAGATTCTCATATTGAGAATACCGAGGGTTCTAAGTGGTGGTGTCATCCATGTGCTATATTCATGTGGAGTCTGTTCGTGGGTAGA